>NC_137551.1:38487391-38629891 GCF_963082525.1 Nesoenas mayeri
CGGCTCTTTTTTTTTTTCTTAAAAAATAGTTATGGATATTATTCTCAGAGAAACGTCTTATGTGTGGGCATGCTAAGAATTCATGATTTCATTGCACAGCAGAGAATATGTGAGTTTTATGTGTGATTCACAAAGAAAATTAGGTGTGAAAGTAGGATAAGTACTGGGATGTACAGCAGATAGCTACCTCCGAGGCAAGATTTACATACAGATATTTGTATTGTGTTATGGAACCTACTTATTGTAACCATAAAAATTATTTGTACATCCATTTCCATGGAGTCAAATTTCACATACGTAAAAGGTAGTTAATTCTTCCAAATGAGTTTTTAAACAAATACCAAGGGGCCGAGATGCAGCAGAGACCATAGAAACGGCCTCATCGCACCACGCAGCAAATGGTAACCAGAAATCTCCATTAAAAGCACCACATCGTGTGCAATCAATGTAATCAGACATCGCTGCCCGAAAAACATATTTTACATATTGCTATCCAATTTCTCGAAATGTTCCAAGAGAAAGGAGGAAGCACAGAATAACAAAACAAGATGAAATGCTCAAAGCTCAACTGTTGCACGTTTTTATTCCCGTCTTTTAAAGGCGCAAGGAATGCAGGGGAATATATTCAAATGTGGACACGTGGCAGAAAAATGGGATCTGCAAAATATTAACTGTAATAACATTCAATCGAAATACAATTCTAATGAGATAAAGGTCTCTATCTTCCTTTCCCATCTTCTGGCAGTGTTTTCTATACTGATAATTATTACTAATCACACTGGGTTCTCATGTACCTGACACTCCCGGACAGCAAATCATTTTTAATGGAGAATGAAGAAGGGAAACTGAGGGCTGGCTGCATCCACCACTTGCCCAAGGTCACAAATGGGTCGATTTATGGGTGGGAACAGAAATTAGACACAGGCTCGGTCATTTGAACAGAACTGTCACACAACAGCAGGGAACTGCAGAGCAGGACCGGGGGTGGCCCCGGGGGCTGCACCCAAACCCCAAACCCCACAGCTCTTCCCTCCTCTGGAGGAACTGCAGAAAGTACCAATACCTGCTTTAGAACCAAGCCTAGAAGCACACAGGCTTAGCTTACCAAGGTCCAAGTGATGCTGCAGACAACAGCTCTTAGCAGAGCGCTGGGCAATATTCATTAATAACTCATCTTACGCTCTCATCTGGACTGGAATATCTGGATTTGGTTTTGGTGGGTGTAGAGATGAGACAAAACAGCATCTTAGCTCCAGCCTGAAATATTCCTCAAGATCTCACTGAAACCTGAAATAGTATCCGAACTACAGGAATTGCCCTTAAGCCCAGAGTAAAACCGCGCCCAAAGTGGGTGCAGCGTGGCACGGACAGTCCCCTCTCGTTCCTAAGGAGAAAACAGCAAGAATCCTACAAAAATGATGGAGAGTCTCTTTGTACAGGGAGTCCCATGGAAAAGCTGAGGGGCAATGGGTCCAAGTTACTCCTGGGGAGATTCTGATGGGACACACGGGAAATATTTCACATGGGAACAATGAGTCGCTGGAACAACCTCCCCAGGGAAGTGGTGGGTTCCCCAACACCGGACAACTTTCAGATTCAGCTGGACAGGTGCTGGGCCAGCTCAGCTAGACCGGGCTTTGCCAGGAAAGCTTGGACCAGATGATCCTTGAGGTCCCGTCCAACCTGGGATTCTGTGATTCTCTGCAATTCTATTTATTGTTGTTGATACAGTCTGCTTGTTCTCTTATTCCTACCCAACACTAACACTAGCACAACTCAGGCACCAGATATCAATTCTGACAGCCTTGCACCAATAGTATCTATTCCCCCTAAATAAAGTACGCGACTACTCAGTTTCTTAATAAGTTTTGAAAAAATATGCTGAAAAGTATTAGTAAAAGCATCCTCCTAGATGGTACCTTACATGGAGTTATACCTATTGACATTACCACTATTCTGTGTGTTTGGTTGGTTGGTTGGTTTTTTTTTAAAGTATAACAAATATATTTACCTTTTCACGCATAATTTTATCAGCAAATCGAATAAAAAGACAGTAAAGAAGCAAAGTTAGCCATTAGATAACAGTCCTTGCTGCCAAAAGCCATAATCTGACACAGATTGAGCCTGGTACAGTAGTCAATTAATGGCTCAGTGCTCATACAATAATGACCTACTAACCTGACGGTGTGTTGCTCTCACATTTTGCTGTCCCCTGGGACGCTACTGTCACTGTGTTATCTATTGCCTGCTTCCCTATCAAAGAAAATAAGCAGAGCTGAAATGTATGTACGCATCAGGCTCTGTAGTTCATTGCACACCAGCCCCAGCAACTGGAGGAACAATAGATTTATAAGTTTATCCTACATTAAACCAAACATGCCTGACTGCACTGTAAATTACTAAATAATAAACCAGGTGGTGTAAGATCCTGACTTGGACAGAATATAAAAATCTATCAACCTGTAAAATACAATAACCATAAACGTGCTCTGTAGCTGATGGCTCAGGTAAAGCAGCCACGTCCAGCAACAGAGCTTTTTCGGGAGTAAATTGCAACAAAAGGTTTACTAAATTTAGGTCTTGAGCACTTTTTCATTTTATGCAACGCCACCAATAGGAGAAAAATAATTGAGCTAAAACCAGTGGCAAATGTGTTTGTTTTGTTTACATTTCTTTGTCTCTAATGGAGCTATTTCATGGTAATGTGCTGTGTTTCCCAGCATATTGCCACGGGCATTTAGTCTGATCTCCAAAGAGAAGATGAACTACGTACCAGGGCAGCAGTTCAGGATTCAAACACAACACTCAGATCAGGCTGAAGTACGGGAGGCACAACACAGAGAGAGCCGGAAGGTCAGGGCTTCCTCCGAATGGACTAAATCTTCATCTAAAACAAACCCACAGCATTTGTGTCAGGGCAAGAAAGTATTGTGCTTGCTGCTGCACGCACCGGGAGCCCTGCCCCAAATTAGAGCGGAGATTTTTAACGAGGGCTACCTTTGCTACCAAAATTAATTGCCACCAATCACGGAAAGCGTTCTATCAAGACGTTCAAAAATGATTCAATAAATTATAAATCCCAAAATCTACAATACTAATTAATTCCATTTTTGGAGCTTTTCAAGAGGCAAAGCAGGTTAAGATTATATGTTTTACAAACTGTGTTTACATTCATAGAGGGACAACTAATTGCTGCCCGGCTTGACATCATTACAGGAAAACGCTGGGGGATGCAGATGGTTTAATTGGGGATGGCTTTAAGTTCACAATATGACTGGTACCATAGTGCTTTACTAATGTGTTTCTATAGGATGATCATACAGTAACACAGGTACATTTTTTCTTTCCGTATGCTATCTTTACAACAGAAAATATAGTAATTTTTGTATACAGGCAAGCTGACACAGTATATATTTCCCTCTCAATTTTATTCACTTGCTTTACAGACCATAAAGAAATGTTTCTTACCCTAACAAAGCGCAGACTCGACTGCAGATACATGTACTTTGCTGATATGTGTGCAAAGCACATACAAACTCTGCGTTCAACCTCTCCCGGGTTCTCCCGTTTAATGCAAAGCACCACGAACTCCCACGGAAATTGCTGTGGGTTCAGCAGTGGGTGACCAGAGCTCATCAGGACCTCCTGGTGGGGTTCAAGGCTTCTCTCCCACCGTTTTGGGGGGAAGGAATGGAAACCACGTTGCTTTGGTGAGTGTTGGCAAAGCAGCGAGGCAGCACCCATGGGAACCTCTCCAGAAAAGCTCTTCCCTTCCCACCAACACCAGCACCGCACCACCCAGCACCACAGACCAGCGCTTTGGCCAACAAACAAGCCAGGAAATGGGAAACGGAGGGGACAGGAGCATGGAGCCAGAGTGCACAACAGGAACAAAAGATCTCAACACTCGGATGTCCTAAACGCACGCAAAATGAGGCAGAAACGCGGGATTAGGAGGACACAGAGAGGAGCAGTCGGCACTGGGCTGGCACAGCGGCCACGGGCAGCTGGGCACGTTCCTCCCACATCAGTTAGGGAGTATCCACACGTCTTGAGGAACCCAATGTCTCAAATGAAACCTCTTGAGACCCTAATCCAAGTAACTCAATAGAAAACCATCTTACAGACAGCAAAGTCTGCGCATCTGCTAAGGGTCAGAGTAAAGGTTTCTCTTACAAGTCACTTTCATCATCAAGTATTTTTTCTCTTGATGTGGTAGGGACAGATGTCCTAAGCATCCTCCTTTTTGTTTTCTTTTTTAAGTAAACTATGCTGAAATATGTTCAACTTATGAGCGATGGCATCCCATTGTTGTTTGTGGAGGAGCACAGGGGTGATGTGCTGCAGGATCTTGCTCCCGCTGTCCACACAGACCCCCCCAGGCACCAGCTCTGGTGCCAGCACCGCTGTTTGCATCCTCTGCTCTTCCACGTCCCTGCGCAATGGGGTTGCCATGAAGTGAAACCACCCTTGGGAGACATTTAAAAGGCCAGAATTATTTTAGCAACCGGCTTGTTCAGAATTCTGTTGAGCAACCATTGAAAACTGCATCTCTGCAGGTCGGAGCATCCCTCTGCCACCCATCGGCAGCGCTGGGCAGACGCTGATCGCGTGGCAGAGGAAAGACGTTGCCTTTATTTACCACATGGACACTCAGAAGCTTTTATTTTACTAATAAAAATCACTGGAAAAGTTATAAGAGGAGACTGAAAACTCTGCATTTCCATTTAGTTGCATGACATGTGGAAAAGGCTATGAGAAAGGTGATGAGCTGTTTGCATGCCATGGCGTCCAAGGAAAGTTTCTCTGCGCTAGTCAGGAATTTAAATAATTTTCTGGCAATACATTTCTGATACGTAACCCCATGTTACAACAACTGGCAATGGCAAAGTTGTTATGGTCTACTTATCTCTATTCAATTATTTTTATGCACCCATCACTACGGCATCTGGATTCAATACAAAGATTAAATGTAATAATGCACTAAATTAAACTGTCTACAGTGGCAAATGCAAACTGTTACCACCTCCACAACACCCCAGCCTGCCCAACAACAACAACAAACCCAAGACCTCCCAACACACAGAAGTCCAAGGACCAAAAGCACAGACAAAGCCAAGAAGATGCACTTTCCCGCATGCGTGAGATGGGAGCGCTTGGAATCAGGTACCGAACTAATGGTGTCTGAACACACAAGACCCTACAGGGCTCCTCTTTTGGAGCTGCCTACCTCCAAATCTGCATGTGCTTTGAGCTAAGGAGCTGCAGGGATGATGAGCACACAGAGACAGCTGAGGTCGCGTTTACAACACCAGGACCATAAATATTTTGCACCATTCACTAGCCTGGAGTGGTGGGCAACCTAACAAGAGGTAAATTCTGTTCCTCTTTGTACACAACTCTATTGATTTCACATTCTACACTTTAAGAAAGTGCTGAGATCATTATGTGTCTTTTAATAGATTTTGACTCCGGAGAGAAACATGTTGAGAGCTGTCATCATCAAGATGCCTGCTGTCATTGTGCCATCTCCTTAACCTAACGTAAGGAAATTCATATTTAGTGAACAAGGAAATTACTTGGGGTATGTATCATTCAAATCCTTAAGGATTATTGGCTAATTAGGAGCACAGTAATGTAAATTTGCCTTGTGTCAGGTTTTCAGGAACAGTAAAATAACATAATTAAGCAGTGAACAAAGTAGATCATTTAAGCTACTCTTCACTGACAAATGTATATGATGTCTAAATATAACACGGGCTTCTAAACCAGTAACTAATGGGAACTGACTGTACTCGCCGAAAGTCTAAAACAATGGTTTAAAAGAGTAATCAAGTATGTTAGTCTGGAGTAAACAGCTATAACAAATGCTCAGTGCTGCTGAGGAGGAGGAGGGTGATGGTTGCAGTCTCTGGTGGGCACGGCCGCTCAGGCACCTCCCAACCCCTCCAACAACAAACTGGGTAATACGTGCAACTGCAGCAAAGCCACACGGAAACTCAGCACAAAACCACGCAAGGTCTTTGCATAAGCAATTGCATACGTGTTTAGCGGGTTTATAACCTGACTCTTCTCCTTTTTCTGCCTTGGTTCACCCCCTATTTCCCGGATGGTGAGTCTGCACAAGACATGAGCCGGGGGCAGAGTAGCCGGGGGCAGAGGATGCTCGTTTCTCATACAGAAAATCACTAAGGCAAACTCCACCGCCAGATCCTCCTCGTCCACTCCATGGGAATGTTGTTTTTTAACTACAGGTGATTCGGTTTAATATCTGGTTTAATATCAGTGTAATATCAGCACCACAGAGGAGGGCGGTGGGTGCATCGCGCTGGGGTGGGACATTTTCACCACTGCACCCAGAACCACACACTGGACTTGGTCTCTGAGCTGATCCCAAGGTTGAGGAGCAGTTCCCCGAGAGGGGCAGTGGACATGCCCGGAGCCCTGGGACAGACACGCTGCTCTGCTCAGCACCACCGACCCCAGTCCTGCTGCTCCAAGCAGGGACAGAGCCCCAACCACCACACACCCCACACACACCGCTCTGCAACATCTGGGCTCACGGACAAACCCCTCTCAGTGCTTCTCCTCAGTGGTAACAATTTGTTTCATTTTACAAATAAATATTACAAATAAAATTTACAAACAAAGCGTTTCCAGGTCCTCTGGTCTTCCCACTCACACACAACCTGTCTGCCCATACACTCTTACCTTCTTATTCATACCAACATTCATATTTTTGACTTCTGCAGATCGCTATGATTTTAGCAGCCAGCTACGGCCATCGCATGAAACAATCATCCCCATGTTTCATTTATTGTGAACTTTTTCACGACACAAACACCGAGAATATTCTTCAGGCTGCAGAATCCTTGGCCACTTTTGTTCTGACAGTAACAGGATTCTGCAGAATATTCTGAAGAATATTCCCGGTATTTGTGTCGTGAAAAAGTTCACAATAAATAAGCAAACCCAGATCTGAAAATATTTTAGAAGATGAGAGACAGTTGATTACCTTTCTAGTTAATTATTAATTAAGAAAAATGCAGAAGCCCTGCCATAGTTCATGGTACTCTTTGTGTAATTCCAACTGATGGGCACCAACACTCCTACACCCAAGAAGAGTCTAATTCCTAAACATTGCACCCCTGCTAATTCCAGAGAACTCTTACCATTAAAAGTCTTAACATTTACCGCTCCTCAGCCTGCAAAGGCATATAATTTTCCTTTGGTTCCCATACCAGAGTTTGCAATTACATTGAATAAGTCATTTACAACTGTCTTCTAATCAAAGAGATAATATATAGAATAAGTGTTTCAGAGCAATTAAATCTTTTTTCTACCATTAACTAAGAAAGGTTATTTTGTAGCCTCTTTGTGCTGTAATGTAACAGCACAAGTATTGTGCTGTGTTATCAGTTTAAAAATTGAAACCTCTGTGCATCTTTCTTTTCCTGCTGGATTCAAGTTAAGCAAAATTGCCTTTCATGAGAAACGCTTGCAAATTATCAAAGACTTCTTTTAAACAAGCTCAGAGAGCGCAGGAGCAAATGTGCTCCTTGCAAAGTAATTGGAATTTCTATCTAAATTATTCTTGGACAAATTAAAAGTGCCAAATATAAGCCAATTTTTATTGGGAAGAATTCTATTATAGTTTGTAATAAAGGTAAGCTAAAAATCATGCCACAAAATCCTCGGAAAAGTGGAACATATTTTAGGAAGGAGATCGTGAGCTCTCAGCCTCCTATATGTTTATTAAAAACTATTTTCGATGAAGTGATTAGGAAAAAATTGCTGGGTTAGCAGAGAAATAAACGACTGCTCAGACTTATCAGTATATCACAGAATTAGTGCTTTCCTCCTTTGGAGGTACCATCCAACTGATGGGCTGCTCACCCTGGATGAAGGCTATTTTGATTTTACACAGACTAAGCTTTAAATATTAATTCTCATGCAAAAGGAAAATCATTTTGTAGTTAAAACCTCCACCCTCCTTCCTGGCTGCTGATTCACACACAGCAAAGTGCAGTTGTCACCCCCAAACCAAGTCGTTTCTAGCCCTCTGTGTCTAATCGCAGCGAGAGCCACTAAAATAAATCAGCAAGGAGTAAAAGTAAAATTTGCAATAACCCGATACTACTGCCTCATCCTCCCACATCTCAGCACATAAAACTTACTGTCACAAGAACTCACAGCACGAGAATTAATCAAGGAACTCTTAAAATCCTCCAAGCACCTTCCTTCTGATGACTAATTTGCCTTTCCTATTGCAAACTACTAATTTTTTATCTCAATCGATATGTACAAATATACCTCCCCATCAATCACCCGCGGCAAGGACAAACTTCCACTATTTATGTAATACTGACTACAAGATGAAACAAAAATTGACTCCAGCAAACCTGGGTTGCAGGAGGGAGGGAGGGAAGGGATGGAGGGAAGGGATAGAGGGAAGGGATGGAGGGATGGAAGGGATGGAGGGATGGGGTGGAGGGATGGGGTGGAGGGAAAGGATGGAGGGATGGAAGGGATGGAGGGATGGGATGGAGGGATGGGGTGGAGGGATGGGGTGGAGGGAAGAGATGGAGGGATGGGGTGGAGGGAAGGGATGGAGGGATGGGGTGGAGGGATGGGGTGGAGGGAAGGGATGGAGGGATGGGGTGGAGGGATGGGGTGGAGGGAAGGGATGGAGGGATGGGGTGGAGGGATGGGGTGGAGGGATGGGGTGGAGGGATGGGGTGGAGGGATGGGGTGGAGGGAAGGGATGGAGGGATGGAAGGGATGGAGGGATGGAAGGGATGGAGGGATGGAAGAGATGGAGGGATGGAAGGGATGGAGGGATGGAAGGGATGGAAGGGATGGAGGGATGGGGTGGAGGGAAGGGATGGAGGGATGGGGTGGAGGGAAGGGATGGAGGGATGGGGTGGAGGGAAGGGATGGAGGGAAGGGATGGAGGGAAAGGGTGGAGGGAAGGGATGGAGGAATGGGGTGGAGGAATAGGGTGGAGGAATGGGGTGGAGGGAAGGGATGGAGGGAAGGGATGGGATGGCAGATGCAGGTATGGCTCAGATTAAATCGGTGAATCCAGTAAGAACCAAGGAGGATTGAAGGATGTAAAAATCCAGGAGACTTTCTCTACCCAGTTAAATGCAGTAACAGTGAAGAAGGATCAGTTGTGTAGGGCCTGCTGTGATAGGAGAAGGGGTGATGGCTTTAAACTAAAGGAGGGAGATTCAGGCTGGGCATGGGGATGAAATCGTTTCCACTGAGGGTGGTGAGAGCCTGGCCCAGGTTGGCCAGAGAGGTGGTGGCTGAACCATCCCTGGAGACATCCCAGGCCAGGCTGGACGGGGCTCTAAGCAACCTGAGCTGGTGAAGATGTCCCTGTCATGGCAGGGGGGGCACTGGGGGAGCTGGGAAGGTCCCTCCAACCCAAACCATCCTGTGATTCTATGATTCTAAAATTTCAAGTGCTGTGATGTTCTCACAGGGGCACTGGGTCCAAACTCTTCCGCTTTCCACTCAGGAAAGTCCCTCTGCTTGGGCTGGGCCTTCTCTGGAGCACAAAGATCTGCAACTTCTGTACCAAGGAACAAATCCACAGCAGCCACAGAGTTCGATATTTCAGGAGATCAAGTGCAGCAGAAAAAGGGATCAGGGAGGAAAATGGCACGATAAAGCACAGGAAACACATGACATGGATTCCCAACCACCCGCTCAGAACAGAAAGATGTTTAAGCTCAGCTCCGCTATTTTAAATGGACAGGACCAATATTTTACTGATGAAAATAGACCAACGGCTCAACCACCAATCTAAAGCCACTTTTGGCATAAACTCCTCCACTAATCAATAAATCTGATTCCAAATCAACCTCCATACTGGTGCTGTTAAGATGAACCAGAGCAGCAGCAGGACTGCACCTGTGAGGAAGTCACATTATTAAGGTTATAGATGTGCTTAATTACCTCGATGAAATATGGTCCAATTTGTTAATTTAAGTGAGCAAAACAGTAAATCACGTTAAAGCCTATGGCGCCGCGGTACTGCCTCTGAGCAAACTTGCTTTATGTAAAATGAAAAACTTCATTTGAGAGCTGAGGACTCCAGCTCTGCCCCTTCTGTGGCACTTCCAGACATTCTTCTCTCCAACAAAAAGCACATGCAGCACAATATAAAAGACTTTTAAAGGGATAAACATGAACCTCCGCGAGACAGGGCAGAGACACACGTATGTACATCTACGCTCACTCCAAAACTAGAAAGTGTATTTCCCTAATCCTTTTGATGCTAATCAATTCAGCTCATTAAACCCTGCTAAGAATTTAAAATCAGAGAAAAGTTTTCACCTATTATTAAAACAAAGCAAAACAACAACAAAACCCAAACCCACCCAGCCAAGAAAACCCTCCCCATGCATCTCGTTTCCTCTCTATCACAAAAAGGCCCCAGAGACTCTAAATTTGACTCTTGGTACTACTAGTCAGATTGGTTTTATTAATTAAGACAAGGAACTTATTGGAATTTACCTTGAAAGACCACACAAGGTACATTATTAGAATAATCTCCTTATAAAGAATAGAAACAAAAAAAAGAAGCATAATTGCAATTCCTTGCACCCAGGCTGCAAACCTGCCCCAAAGCTCTGGCTAAACTGTGCGGTCTTCTCAGGTTAAGGAATTTCATAAATGGAACAAAGAACATAAATGTGAATCCTCTAAAAGTAACATCACAATTCCAAATTCCTGTTATTTGAATTACTCCTATAGTTCGCAGAGCGTTTCAGATCGCATTGTACCTGCTAACAGCAAACCAGACAAGTAGCTTTGTGATAGAATGACTGATGCTGTGGCCAAAAGAATTCCTGAATTAATTTATATTCACAGGACATGCTTTAAATTCTCCCTGTCTTTCTATGCAGGGAGCCTACAACATCGCAAATGGGCTGACAGGGAAGAAGAGAAACGGCTCAGGGAAAGCGCCGCTCAGTGTCCACACCACTTGGCCAGTGTCCTTGTCCCTTTTCGGTGGCCGCATCGATGGTCACACTTGATAAGAACGGGGAGGTTCGATCTGGAGAGTATTGCACAGCGGTTTGGGATGGTTTATATCTGAAATAAGTCTGGCTGGAACCCACAGGTTCTCGCCGGAGCTCTCAATGTGCTGTAAATTCAGTCGTTACATCCGCTATATTGTCCCCTCTTGCCCGATGCTCGGCCAGCAAACGAGCCTGAATCAGCTCTCTGAAAACAGAGAGAAAAAAAGCACAGCTAAACTAGCCTAAGTCTTGGAAAAGCTGAGAAACGCTGATAAATTGAACCCTCGTCCACTAATTTCAAACCCCAGTGAAAACCTGATGCCCTGGTAAACACTCCGAAGGTACAAAATTCTTTGCAAAGCGAATCTCGCTACTTTGGGACGTTGCACCTCGACTCGGTCTCGTCTGCTCAAATTCCCATTCACATACACAATATCACACAGCATTGTGTCCTCAGATTATTAGGCTACGCTGAATATTAATTCAGCTCTGTGCTTACAAAATGACTAACTCAATCAGTGAATTTCTTGGATACATATTTAAGAAGGGGTATTTATGGATTAGGCGCAGATTTTAGAAATGAAATGGGAGACAATCTAACAAATCTATCAGGAATAAGATCAACAACTTAAAGTTTAAACCAATCATCTTGAGTATATATTTGAACTTGGATATGCAGATGTGGTGCGCAAGTCCCAATGGTTCAGCAATACACTCAAAGGATCAACAGCCCTATAGACAGCTAAATTACTCGGAAAGCCAGGGAATTTATCAAACATGAATTTCAAAGTGGATTCTAGCCTGCAGGAAAAAATGGAAGTGCCCATTAATGTACATACAAAATAAATGTTGTCTGCGAGCTCATTCAACTATTTATTTTTGACACAGAACTGGCTAAAGATTTTTAATTTACATAAAAAGGTACAAAGACTGTAACCCCTTTGATGGAAGAGATGGGAATAAATATCATGCAAAAGAGGTTTTGTTTGTTTTTTAAAGAAGCACTAACAATCTCACAGGTACAACACAAAGCAATCATTTATGCTCGTTCACATCTATTAGTGCATTATTTATAACTAACTCCAATTTGAGAGCGTTAGCATTAAATATGTTTCTCACATGTAGAAGAAATTCTTACAAACTGATCATATATTATGGATGAAAATTGTAACAGCTGCACTGAAACTAGTTAAAGCAGACACGGCTGAACTGAACCAAGGCTGGAGCCCGAGCCTAACCCGGAATTTACTTTACTGACCAAACAAACAAACAATTAAATTCCTGTATTGCTGACAGATCATTTATCAAAAGAAACGTGTTAATAATAAAATATTTCGCAGCCAAAATGAAAAAAAAAATTGAATCATCCGCAGGCCTTTCAGAACCAAGACTTTGTCCATATAGACAGAGGGGCTGAGTGCCATTTAAATCAGAATAAATTACACGTAAATTATATCTTATAAACTTATAATTACATATTTTTAAATAAAACACATATTTCACCCCTAAGTGAAATAATGTTGAATCCTCCTGGCAGTTTGAAGATGTGACCTGCTGCCCAACACAAACTTGGCAAAATGGGCATTCAGGAGAACAGAAAGAAACTCATTAAGTGTATTGTAGTTCTTGGGATTTGTACCTTGGGTTTGGTGACTCTGGGAGCTTCTCTACAGCTCCAGGCTGCTTGAGCCAAGTTGCTCTGTCTGTCTCTCAGCTCTTCAATTAAGTTCTTAACTCTTTTCAGAACTAAAGAAATAGATTAAGAGCACTTACTCTTCTTAATAACAAGATTTCACTCTTCATTTTTCAAGACTTGTGACTGGCAACCCTGTGGTTCAGAAAAATTGAATAAGCTTTTTTAATTCACATCAAAAAACCTGCTTCCATTCAAGCTGGGATCCATGGGCAAAGAGCTGCTTGTGGATCCTTTGCTGGCCTGAAGCTCCCACACGTGAATACAGACTGACAAACCAGCATTGCAGCATCAACAATTCTTGAAATACTTCATTATTTTGAATAATTTGACCATAGTGCAAATGATTTTGGATAGTAAAGCATGCACGGTATCAATAAAGTGGAGTGAGAGGGGACAGCTGAGTTTCTGATACAAACTGTGGAGGAAATCGTGGATAAGAAACACTTCTCACCTTTTCCAGTTCAAAATTTGAACGCTAAATAATTCCACTTGTATAATTCCACTTCTGCAACACGTGTCTCGCTAAACAGGAGCCCTGTTCTCCAACTGCGCTGAAACGCAGGGAAAATAGAAGCAAGGAGATGAATTATGGCAGCAAAACAAGCTGCATGTGCAAGGCCAGGCGGGTGTGCAGAGCACGGGGCAGCACGTTCCGAATGGCAACCACCCCGGACTGCCTCTGAATGGCCAAACACACAGGGGGCTCTCATGATTAATTCAATTTCCTCATAAACAAGAGGATGTTTGCGTGCATGTTCAAGTTTTCAACATCTTGGAAGACATTTGTATATAGGACCTGAGACGGAGAAAAAAAATGCTTTATTACTTAATAATACATCACACATAATAAATATTTGTTTAACAAAGCCTGCATGAACCTCATGCATTAATCAACATTGAATGTGGCATGACTTGTGCTATTAACTCAAAAGTAATATTCCAAATGATAAATAAACTAATATTAACCTTCTGTGCTCATTAGTAATGCAAGTTCTCAATAGTTCACAAACACAACTGATACAGTCAATTGAAGGGTCACATTTTGTAAACGTTCATAATTAGAGTTTCAATGCTCCATTCATTCAGGATCCAAACTAATAAAAAGCGCATTCCAGGTGTAAGTCCATCACTTCATTACCCCTGTGAGCGCTGCACACCAATGTGACCTTCACGTGGAAATAAACGTCACTACCTGTTCTTACGGGAGGATTTCTTTACTCAGAAGCAAAGTAAAGTGAAGATTTCACCTTTGGCCACCAGCTTCTGAAATACTCAATCTGGCCTTCAAATCAATATGATTTTTACCAAAGAAGCATCACAGAATCAAACTGCGGAGCAATCATATCATCCTATATTCACTTTGTACATGACCGATACATGTCCTGAGAGCTCAGAGGTCTTTCCTCCTCTTACCAAAAAAACTGAAAATTAAAAAACTGCTGACCACAAAGCACCAAAAGACCCAAGTGGGCGGAGGAGCACACATGGTCCGTGTGGCCACGCTCAGGACAGGGCTGGTGGGGAAGCTGGTTTTGCTTCCTCACCTCTCTAAGCCAGAATGGATCTAATTCACAGTATCACGGTATCACAGTATGTTTGGGATTGGAAGGGACCTCAAGGGACCCCAATCTCCCCGCTGAAGCAGGAACGCTCAGGTGAGGTTGCACAGGAAGGTGTCCAGGCGGGTTGGAATGTCTGCAGAGTAGGAGACTCCACAACCCCCTGGGCAGCCTGGGCCAGGCTCTGCCACCCTCACCCCCAACAAGTTTCTTCTCATATTTAAGTGGAACCTCTCATCTTCCAGCTTGATCCCATCACCCCTTGTCCAATCATTGTTTGCCACCAAGAAGAGCCTGGCTCCATCGTCATGGCACTCACCCTTTATATATTTATAAACATTAATAAGGTCCCCCCTCAGTCTCCTCTTCTCCAAAGTAAAGAGCCCCAGCTCCCTCAGCCTTTCCTCATACGGGAGATGCTCCACTCCCTTAATCATCTTTGTTGCCCTACGCTGGACCCTCTCTGCAGCAGTTCCCTGTCGTGCTGGAACTGAGGGGCCACAACTGGACACAAGATTCCAGGTGTGGTCTCCCCAGGGCAGAGCAGAGGGGCAGGAGAACCTCTCTGACCTACTGACCACCCCCTTCTAACCCACCCCAGGTACCATTGGCTTCCTGGCCACAAGGGCCCAGTGCTGGCTCATGGTCATCCTGTTGCCCACCAGGACCCCCAGGTCCCTTTCCCCTACACTGCTCTCTAATATGTAATTTCCCAACCTATACTGGAACATGGGGAGAATGAACAACATCGCAAACTCCTCCAAGACGGGGTAATAAACCTGTATCAGCGTTGAAGTGGGATTTTAAATGTATGACCAAAGCACAGAGACGACCGATGCTCAGGGTAAAGGGAGTGTGAAGGTTTTCACTGCAAACATTCCCCTGCACACCACGCAGCGTCTCGTCTGCTCGCTCCGTCCGCTCTGATGTGTGACTCGGTAAATAAAGTCAGTGAACAATTCTGACAAAAGCCGTTGCTTCTGAGCCAAACCCCGTGGTTATTCTGCACTCAGAAGCCAAGTAATGTGGCTGGTTATGCAAACCTGCATGCCAGCCCTGGTGAAGCAGCGGGTAAGCAAGAGGGAGCTCATCACACCTCCACAGTCAAACAGTCAGCATTCATCTCCGCTAAACAACCCCAATATTTGCTTGGAATTTGGATTGGTTTTGTTTTTTCCCAACAAATATTCCAGACAGTAAACTCTTTCATTAAAAAAAAATATACATATATATATATACATGCGCATATATATATATATATATATATATATAAAAGCGAGGAAGCACATTGCCAAAACAAACGTGTTTTAAAATCCAATCAAATATTGACGGAAAGTGCTTGGGTGTCAGATGCTGCCCAAGTTTTTGTTTACCCACAGCTGGCCTATGCGTAAATATACATATCCACAGCATTTTTCACATCTACTGTCTTTAATGTATTAGCTGTAGGAAAGTTATCACGCCCGTCATTATCCAGAATAAAGGCAGAAACACAAGTAAATGACATCCTTACTACGCCGTATTTTATGCCTTGTTTTTATTTCCTTGCCTTGCCTTTCAGTGTAAACAGCCCGTGTTGTTCTAAGAGGTCAGTTTTATATGCTGCTGCACCACCGAACTGTTTGGGTTTAAAATGACACTACTGTTTAAGACCCCGTAATTTTCAGAAGGTCTGATTTACTGCTCTGGCACTCCATAAGCCTCATTTCATACCTCCAAGAATGAACTAGTCAAAGTGTTAAATAAACATGAAGTATAAGGCTTGTTTTCTTTCCAAAAGTGCAAGCACTGTGTTACTCTAATGATTAAATATTGTTTAAATATACAACTGAGTGACTAGTTTCACAGTCAATTCTTTCCCTGTGCTTCATTTTATGTATTAATTATTTTGTGTTCAGACAAAAGCTTTAATTAAGAAGCATAAAGAGTTTCTGAAGAGTGAAGAAGTAATGGTTTCATCTGCATTAAACTGATTATGAGCAGCTACATTTCTGAAGAAAAAAGGCATCAGGGAAGAAAAAAGAACAAAGAAAAAATCTTAACTAAGCCTGAATTCGTTAAAAGCAAAAGGATCTGATCCCGTCATATCATCAGCTGCGATGCTTCCAAGTTGAAATAAAAAATACCGTTGCCTCGCAGAGATTATGTGAATCTTAGACAAAAAATCACCT
This sequence comes from Nesoenas mayeri, assembly GCF_963082525.1. NCBI lineage: Eukaryota > Metazoa > Chordata > Aves > Columbiformes > Columbidae > Nesoenas > Nesoenas mayeri. The sequence goes on from NC_137551.1 coordinate 38,503,854, forward strand.
GTGGGAACCGAGGACTGAACTAAGACCTTTGCTCCAACAAATTTTTAAGAGAGATTAGTAAAACTTCTCAATGCACAGTCATACAGGTCACGGGAGCCACAGAAACGTCTGTGCTATTGCAACAAATCCCCACAAGTATCAGCACGATGGGTGGAAGAAAAACCTCAAGAGGGAAACATTCCCATGGAACATGTTCAGTGAAAGCCATCCTCTAGTGAATGGCTTTGGGGCTTGTACTTTCCATGCCTTTATGCATGGGATTTTGAGAAAATATATATTTTTATGGCCGTTAAAACAAACAAACAAAAAATCACATTAGGGGAGGAAGGAAAAGATTGTTGAAATGTCAAAAAGAAGGTGCCTTTAAGTACAAGAAAAGATGTTCACGCTGGATTTTGTCATTGCCGGCCTGATATCAAACTTACTCAAGTTTGTTGGAAGTGGTTCCACTGGCTGTAAGGCACTTGGCACGACAGCCTGTTGCTGGAAATTACAATGACGTATATAAAGCCATAGGACAGCACAGACATGTTAACAGCGACTTCAGTTCCTCAGCTACAGATGCTTATGGATTTGCCAAAGCTCGTCTCTCAGGCTGAAAAAGCTCCTTTTGGGTCGTGCCTCCGACAGGCTCAATTCATCTGAGGTTTCACGTTTGCATCACTCCGGGGAGCTCTGACCTGGGCGGCTCCTCCGAACCTGGAGGATGCCAAATTACTTTATGTAGATTTATGTAGGAAGAGATTTTGAGTAGATTTATGTAGGAAGGAGGAGGGGGCGAAGGAGGAGAAGGAGTTTCTGGTTGTTTGATGAGGGTGAGAGACCCCGACGGTAACTTCTGCTGGGCGTCTTTGCGAACTTTGTCCCCGTTTAGACCTGGTCTAACAAGAGAGGAGCTGTTATCTGAGTAAAGCTCATGGTTTGCATCACAAATTGTGATTCTTCGCGCGCATCGTGGGGCTGGAAGGTGGGATGCAGCATCTGCAATATCTACAGAGGTTCTTCTGCCTCCATCTTCTGTCTTGGTGGTCTTAAATCAGACCCTTAACATCATTGGAATGTAGGGGTTTCTGCAGTTTAATACAGCTACACCTTTTGCTAACAGCCCCGTCCTCCAGCCCTGGCACGACTGAAGATCTGCAGGGAAATGTAGAACCAAGAGCCATAAGACATTGGGTTACAGTTCATGAAAATCTGCAATTTAAGTATATGCAGACTGAAAAAGATGGAGATGCAGAGTGAAATGTACCTTTTACCCAACCCACCTGCAGGCTGCTTAATTAAAGCCACCGACATTCAAAACAAACAAACAAGAGTGTAATATACAATAATCAAGTAAGTGCTTCCGTATGGTAGTGCAGTTTGCAACCCACACCATAAAGAAATGAATGAGTAAATAAATAAACAAACAAGAAAAATGGGACCATTTTATTTTTGGCACAGAATGAGCTTGTGACCTGCATCCTCCCACTGATAAAGCCCTGAGCTGCAGCCCAAGCTGGGGGGATCTACAGGGGTGCAAAATGCTTTTCTGGGTAAAACTGCAGATAACTACATGAGAAAAATGGGAAAAAAAAATGATATGAATAAGTTATTCACTGTTTTTATGTTGAGATTTTTCTATAAATTCATATTAAAAAAAAAGAGTATTCCCATCAAACCTTCCTTTTTGAGGATACAGCATTTGAAAAATATATAGGTGGAAACTGCACCACAGGATGCACGGAGTGCTGGAGATGTTATTTTGTGCTAGAAACATATTGGAGGGAAGTTTTAAGTGCCCTACCTGATGCAATAAAAACACCACTACAGTATGTCCTAAACTTTGTATTCCTCATTTAACAAAAGACACTGCCACAGATAAATATCAGAACAGATTTGTTAATGCTGCACTATTGGCAGCTAAAAACAGATCACTGCAGACTGGGAGACTGAGCAACTGCCAACTGGTAATAAATGGATGGCTCAGCCTAAGGATTTACTGCCAATGGGGGGAAAAAGGAGAGCTCTGCGAACAGAAATAAACTGAAAGAATTGAAGAAAACACAAAATTTCTTGCAGGCTTCCTTCAAAATACAAATTGGTTGGCAACAGCCAGGGGAAAGAAGGAGAAACCCTTAATAATGTGAAGAAAGCCGCCGGGCTGCTCCTCTGCCCAGACCCCGCGCTGCACCAACACCCATAGGAAAGTGCTCCCAAATAATAATAAAGCAGATAACATTTGTTTAAACTGTATGCGACACAGATCTTCCGTCTTAATCATCACAGGCAGAGGTATTAAAACAAATATCTCGCATGGACGTGCAAGAGGGTGATGGGCTGATTCGGAGACACACAGGCAGAGGCTGCCGGGGCTGGTCCGCGGGGCTTCGCGCTCCCCCGCGCCTTGAGCTGCGAGGTTGGAATGGGATTTACGGACTTGTGCAGCTCTACGGAAGGCTCACAGCGTTTATTGGCGCTGAAAGGCACCCCTGGGATGTGCTGAGCTCCTCCTGGTGCGCAGCATCTTCAACAGGAGGGTTGAGAGATTACGTCTAGAAATGCTGCTGGTCTTGCCTTGGCTGGTCTCGCCAAACAGCTTATTGCTGTTCCTTAATATAAAAATATGCATATATATACATGTTGAAGATACATATATGCATGTAATTATATACATATGAAGCAAATCGCCCCGGGGTGCTCGTGGCCGCAGAGCTGTATGTGCTGTGGGATGGACAGGAGCTCCTCTCCTCTAACGAGCGCTCAAACACACATGCATCACAGTGACTTAGATTTGTGGGCAGATGCTGACTGTATTTTAAAATATTATTAAAAAAAACCAAAACCACACTAAATTGTCTGGAGATATGACACCGCAGACCTGGACCCAGTTCCCCACTTGCGTACACATCGATAGAGTGGCATAAAATTGATATAAGGAGTCTTATTTTCCTAGAGCATTAACTAGACCTACCAGGTACAAATGTCTATGTGGCTCATTATTGATCTTCACACACCAAATACTAATCATTTCAGGGCAAGACAGACAGCTGTACAGCACTCTGGGATGGCTAAAGGCACCAACCTGAACCCAAGACCCAGGGACGAGGGCTGGTCTGTACGGAGAGTCGGGAGCAGCACTAACAAGCCTTGAAAACCCTATTTAGGAACAAAAAAAATCAAAATGAAGAAAAAGTTACCCAGCAAACTGCAAGATATGAACTTGATAATTACTTGGAACCAAATTAATATCAGGATGGCTGCCATTATTCTCCGAGGACGACCATTTCATCTATTGTGCAGGTGTACCCTCCAAGAGTGGATCACGCTGATGAAAGACTGCAAGAATTTCAATGACACCTTGAGGGATCTTATGAATAAAATATCAAAAATGGACATCTCCTTTGTATAGGAAGATTTTAATGCAAAAACTGTAACAGTTTTATAAGTTACACCAAGAAAATAAGGAAGGTTTATTCTATCTTGGGCTGAAGATAGACAGATATTGTCAAGTCAAAGTTTTTTGTAACCACGAGAGACTCTTCTCTCAAAAGCTGATGTTACCTCTGTGCTGGACTCCTACCTAAGCACATTAACTACACAGTCATAAACCAACAAAATTAAGAAATGACCCTTTCTCCTCCAAGGCCTGACAATCACAAAACTTGCCTGAGTAGGTTTAGGTGCAGGATCAATCAAATCTCTGCTTTTTCACTGGGCATTTTAAAGAAACAAAGAGCAAAGCATGGAGAAACTGGATTTAATGACATTTAAGGAATAACAGCCTTGTTCTCAAGGAGGGAGAAAACAGTGATTGGGGGAACTAGCTTAAAAAATCTGCAAGCAGATGAATATTAAAGCCATTAACCTGTCTGAGATAGATGGTTCTAGTGCCCTAGGTTTCATCTATGTACCATGCCCGAGTGATGCACAACACTCTGGAATTGCCTGATGGTTTGGGGCGGTGAGACCTACGGACACTCCAGCAAGGGCCTCAGGATATTTTGGGTGGCTGGGGAAAGTAGTCGGGCTGGAGACAATGGTCAGAAATAGTCAAGGCGCTGGAGCAGGGTGGGAAGGACGCTCATGCAGAGGAGAACATCACCTGGTGCCATGGGACAGCCAAAACTCTCCACTAATGACAAGAGCGGAGATGTTTACCTGCAAACCTAAAAGAGCTCTGATGAGCAATTCCCGTCATTACTGTGAAATTGTCATCTGCCACCGCTTTCTATAAGATTTTTAGGCTCCATCGCTTTGGGGTGGGGAGAGAAGACAGGGAAGTTTGGGGCAAGCACAGAGTAATTCCCGTGAAGTGTCCCATCACCCACTGAAGACCTTACTGAGTCCCTTAGTACTTAAAAGGTGTCAATAAGAAAGATGGGGACAGACTTTTGAGCAGGGCCTGTTGCAATGAGACAAGGGGTGACAGTTTTAGACTAAAGGAGGGAGATTCAGGCTGGACATGAGGAAGAAATTGTTGCCCCTAAGGGTGGTGAGAGCCTGGCCCAGGTTGGCCAGAGAGGTGGTGGATGAACCATCCCTGGAGACATCCCAGGCCAGGCTGGACGGGGCTCTGAGCACCCTGAGCCGGTGAAGATCATAGAATCATAGAATCATAGAATCATTTCGGTTGGAAGAGACCCTCAGGATCATTGGCTCCAACCATAACCCAACTCCAGCACTAAACCATGTCCCTAAAAACCTCATCTAAACGCCTTTTAAACCCCTGCATGGATGGTGACTCCAGCACTGCCCTGGGCAGCCTGTTCTAACGCTTCACAACTCTTTCCATGAAGAATTTTTTCCTCATATCCAATCTAAACCTCCCTTGGTGCAACCTGAGGTCATTTCCTCTTGTCCTATCACTTGCTACTTGGGAGACGAGACCAATCCCCTCCAAGCTTCAGCCTCCCTTCAGGCAGTTGTAGACAGCGAGAAGGTCTCTCCCCAGCCTCCTGCTCTCCGGGATGTCCCTGCTCATGGCAGGGTTGGACCAGATGAGCTTGGAAAGTCCCTTCCAACCCAAACTATTCCACAATTCTACGACCCTGACACGGCCAGCACTGCCAGAGCAGGATGTGCAGCAAGACACGTGGCTTATTGAGTTTAATTTTCTTCTCATGGAGAAGATGGCCCCTTCTCAACCCACATAGCCCCACCGCAAAGAGCCGCAGGGCCGCGCCGCCTCCCCCTGTGGACACACCGCGGGGCCGGCAGCCCCGGAACGCGCGTGTTTGCCGGGTAACGTACACGGCGGCGCTTTCCGTGGCGTAAGCTGTTTAGGTTCAAGGGTGTTTCACTAGCACAGCTTATTGGGGACTGCATTTTCTCCAGGGTCCGAGGCGAGCTCTACATCAAAGCCTGATTGAGCAGAAAATATGTGCTAATGTTCACAGCAGTACTCTATTATGGTATAAGTATGCTTGTAAATATTCACTACATGTTATTACGCCATTTGAACCAAGAATATTGCGGGGTGAAAGGTCGGCCCTAATGCTCTCTCAGGAGGCAGCAGTTTTGAATATAACCAAATGGGATAATGGTCAGGAATACCCAGAGGGGGCAATGTAGCACATCGTAAAGAATTGTGCTGCGAGTTTTAAGTTTTCAGGACAACAAAGATGCCAAGGAGATGGCTCATAAGCAGTCATTATTAATGGAATGACAAGGGTAATGTTAAGCAGGATGTCTTTACTATAATAAATCTTGTCCCTGCGCCATTAGTAGTCCTTACAACTGCAAATAGCAGTTAGGTTATAACCTAACATGGCAGAATTTTATCCTCTCAATCTCTAATGTATTTTATAATGCTGTTAAAGTCAGGAATAGCAACTGTTTAAGCTCACTTAATCTGTGAGAAGTTTAAACACGAATTTTAAATGCGAAATCTGCTTTGATAGTAGTTTCTCTTAATTAAATAGATGAAGTAGCTCTTTCTAAGCATACACTGGGCTGTACTAGAGGGTCTGGGGAACACTGTTGAATTTAGAACATTAAATATTTTCCTCCAGATGTAACTCTTGCATTCTAAAAAAGAGACAGTTTTTATTTTCATTTTAAAATCTATTTCTAGAATAATTTATGGAATTTTTCTGTTGTTATAATACTGTGATTTTCCAGTCTGGAAATAAACTATCTTTTCCTTGAAACAAACACTTTGAGGCAAATAAGGGTCTCTTTTTTCTTTTCTTTTCTTTTCTTTTCTTTTCTTTTCTTTTCTTTTCTTTTCTTTTCTTTTCTTTTCTTTTCTTTTCTTTTTTCTTTTCTTTTTCCTTTTTTTCTTTTCTTTTTTTCTTTTCTTTTTTCTTCTCTTCTTTTTTTCTTTTCTTTTTTCTTCTCTTCTCTTCTCTTCTCTTTTCTTTACAAACAAAAACGACCAAATTCTGTTATCAACAGAGCAAACTAAATCAACAACTCTTCTCATAAAAATGGCATTATTCCAGATTGACATTTTATGAACATTCAGAGTTTGATCCAAGGACAATATATTACTTTCAAAGTCATAGGAAAGTAATGATACAATTTGAAAGAATAAATAAGTAAATAAATAAATGGATCAGTATTACAGAAGAGCAGTTTTTCTTCTTAATGCATCAAATTTGGATATGTTAAATACTAACTGGTTTATAAATATTTAATGAGCTTCACTGCTAGCTATCCATTTCACCTCCTTTGTTTGTCTTCTACTGATCTTCCCGAAATAGCTGTGGAAATCACCAGTTCAATCACCTCTGTGCAATATCGCGGCAGAGCCACCGCTGCATCGTGACAGACGGAGCCCAGCGCACTCACTAGGAGTCAGCAGAGTATCAGCTGCTATGGTCAGGACCATCTCCAACCATCCTGGTGTTCAACATCCTCCTCCATGGCCTTTCTTTTCTCAAAGTTGCCAGAAAGAATCACAGAATCACAGAATGGACTGGGTTGGAAAAGCCCTCAGAGATCATCAAGTCCAACCCTTGGTCCAACCCCAGTCCATTGACCAGATCATGGCACTAAGTGCCATGGCCAATCTCAGTTTAAAAACCTCCAGGGATGGTGAGTCCAGCACCTCCCTGGGCAGCCATTCCAATGCCTGATCACTCTCTGCACAGAATTGCTTTCTAATCTCCAGCCTCAATTTCCCCTGGCAGAGTTGAAGCCCATGGCCCCTTGTCCTATTGCTGATGCCTGGGAGAAGAGCCCAATCCCCACCTGGCTAGAACTGCCCTTCAGGTAGTTCTAGAGAGTGCTGAGCTCACCTCTGAGCCTTCTCTTCTCCAGACTAAACAAGCTCAGCTCCCTCAGCCTCTCCCCACAGGTCTTATGTTCAAAGCCCATTGAACGTCTAAGCGTAACTTGAAAATTAGTCTCCACGGCTCTGTGGAAAGTCCACGCAAAGAGGGTCACTCTGTTGTCCTTGTGGAGTCAGACACATACACGAAAAGAGACTTTCCTCAAACTCAAGAACACTTTTGAACACAATATAAAGTTTAAGCTTCAGCTGCTGGGGTTGGTGTAAGAGGGTTTCTTGCCACCCAGAACCCACAGCTGACAGCTGGTTCTGCTCTGCCTTCAACAAGCTGCACAAGTACCTTCCCATCACCTCCCTTGGACCCAGAACAGTGGGGTATATACACTGGCACCCACTGCAGACATGCAGGGTACCGCACAGGCACGAGGTGAACGTCGCCACCATTCTCCCTGACGTGGAAGCCAAGGCTCAGCCATCCACGCATCACAAACTCACTACCTGAAAAAAGATCTGGTCCCACAGCTGGTATTAAATATTTTGGCATGTAAAAGATTTTAAGTAGCCAAGTGCAGAGTATGAAAGCAATCCCATGGCTAAGGAACTAACTGAAACTAGAGGTTTTGACAGTTCTGACATCTGAGGGGTTCTCCTTTCCACAGTGATCACTGTGTCAGGATTGTTTAATACCTTCCACTGCAAAAGACCTTCATTGTGATCTTTATTTTTAGCAACTCAAAGACCAGTGAGATGGTAACGTCCCATCACTTCAACCCAGCTTTTGGACTGTTGATGGGACACCTCTTCACCCAGATCCTGGATGCTCCATGGGACACCTTCTCATCCAGATCCTGGATGCTCCATGGGACACCTCTTCACCCAGCTCTTGAATGCTCCATGGGACACCTCTTCACCCAGCTCTTGAATGCTCCATGGAACACCTCCTCACCCAGCTCTTGAATGTTCCATGGAACACCTCTTCACCCAGCTCCTGGATGCTCCATGGAACACCTCTTCACCCAGCTCTTGAATGCTCCATGGAACACCTCCTCACCCAGCTCCTGGATGCTCCATGGGACACCTCCTCACCCAGATCCTGGATGCTCCATGGAACACCTCCTCACCCAGATCCTGGATGCTCCATGGAACACCTCCTCACCCAGCTCCTGGATGCTCCATGGAACACCTCCTCACCCAGCTCTTGGATGCTCCATGGGACACCCTGTCACCCAGCTCTGGGGTAGCTGGGAGGGCAGACTGGGACCTTGACCCCAGGTGAGTGGGCTGGACCCAGCAGAGCTGCAGGAGCTCATCCAGGCTCAGCTATGGGAGCTGCCATCCCCCCTCTTCAGCCAGGACCCAACACCTGAGCCACACCTTCCCTGTCACCTGCTGCCAAGAGATGTCCCCCACGTGACAGTATACTCTTCCTTTCACAATAAAAGAAGCCAAGTCATTATTCTGAAGGCTTTGGGTTCAAAACGACACTATATCAGAAGAGAAATTACAGAATTAAGGTGCCAAAGCAACTTCCATTTCACGGAAATACTACAGAAACACACCAGGAGTTTGACAAAAGCAGCAAATAAAAGAATTCAGCCACCTCAGAAGTGATTTCCAGCAGACCGCGGTCTTTCCCAGGGTCTTCCTTGGTGTCCCCCTGCCCAGAGCTCTCCCACGCTGTCCCTGTCCCCCTGGCATATGTGGCACGGCAGGGGGGGCCCAGCAGCCCCGGGAACCCCGCAGGAGCCACGGATGCCCCGCAAATCCGCTTTTCCCACCCAAATGCAAAGCAGAGCGCCGCGCGCTCCCGGGGTCTGCTCTCTGGTGAGGTTCCACATTAAGATGTGACAAGCTCCTTATATACAAGAGGATAAATGATATGCAAAGTCCATACTCTTTGTTCTGACAAGTGTCCAGAGGGAAAATTCTTGAGATAAAGCTGTAGCTTTCTAAGGCACAAGGGTAGGGTGGGCAGAATGAAGATTTTATCAAATAAGTTGAGCGCTGAATCACTGGAAAACACCACATTGGCTTCTCCCGCCACCTTCCCACCCTCCTCGGCATCCTGGCCTTACCTCCCACCCTGACATCTGGCATCACTGAGCATCACCCAAGCCCACTGGGAGGGGTGTTTAATAGCTGAACATATATAGGAAGGGATCACCACAGAAAAGGGCTTTATTTTTCCCTCTGAGGGAAGAGCCTCTGCTCTGCTTTAGCACGGGCCCTTTCTATACAGTTCTGTCCCACTGACAATAAGTCCGAAGAACAATTTCCTCTCCTGTTTTGAAGGCTGCAAGTCCCCACTCCAAGCTCCGGTAGGAATGAGGGTACGCTGAAAGGAGGCGGTTACCTTATTGAAGCAAATTTGGGCATTTTTAAGTTAAACTCCAAGATTTCATTGCATTTGGTATTAATGATTTTTGTGGCAGGCAACAGATAAATCCAGACAGAAAAGAAACAAACTGTTGATTAAAAGCTCAGTGTGCTTCTTATTCAAATACAATGTAAACATTAAAATTCACCCGTGACTATATTTACCCCAAAACTGTAGAGCTCATCAATTATTAGACATGGTTTTAATACACACAGTGTGCTCCCATAATATGGCAATAAGTCCCAAAGACTTATGTAAAATATCTCTTTCTTAATCATGTCGAGTTTCATAGACAAAAGTAATCACTAAAAAGCCGGTGGCTACAAAAACTGCAAACAAAATGAACCTTTAAAAGCTAATGACTTAAGGGTGATTTTACAGCCATATAAAGTATGTTAGGGGCTTACACTATTTGTCATTAACACATATTTTGAAAGCTTGGCTAATATAATGTGACACAAAATTAGTCAAACACAATTCATGCAATATTGTTTAATTTTACTCCTCATTTAACTTGGTTTTAAGCAAAATCATTATGTCACATGATAACATTCACTTGAACAAGAAATATTTTATAATGGTGTCTGCGTTTAGAAATGAGTTATTATGAGCTACATGCTGAACACATTCTTAACTATGAAAACTATAAAGCTAATAGCTTAATCATATTTTGACAACATCTACATACTTTATGCATTATTTACAAGAAAGATATAAAATGAAACTACTGAATATCTTGCACCATACTTCACAGTCATAGTTAACTGCTTAAAAATATAACACATTTATCTTGCAGTGGCTTTAGATTTGCATAGGGATATTTGCATACCATGTTGCAATGTGCTCTTAATGTAAAATTTAACCTTTGTGCTTTCGCTCTGATGTGTAAGGTATACTCATTAAGTTAAAAATAATGGTAAAAATAAGTCTGCTGGTGATATACATTCCATAAACGATTCCCTTGAGCGGTGAAGAAAGGTAAAATGTGGGTGGGAAAATGTTTAATTGAATTAACTCCTCATTTCCTATACTTTGATTTCAAATTTCAGCGGCAGAGCAATTGGAGCGCTGTTTGTCAACCACGTGGACTGCACAAAGTTTTACCTTCAGTAAAGCTGGGGCTCTCAGCGCCCTTCAATCCTATGTAAAAATGGGCATTTCTGGGTGCTCTAAATGCTCGACACCTTTTAATCACACGGCCCTTCCCGAGCATCACGACTCGACACGGGGCTGAAGTCATTGGGCCTTTAGACAGAGTTCACAGCTCTCAAATTGACTCCAGTTTCCTACAACTCTGAAGCCCATAACGCCACTTTTTACCCTTTCCCAACGGGGCTAATTCTAAACAACTCCTCAAAGAAACGGCATCATTGTTAACGGGTCCTCATTTATGTGATGCTTTAAAGACACCATCTTTCTGTGCACAAAACATATTAATATTACAGACCAGGAGAGTATATGACGAACTGCTGACCACCCACCACCCAGCAGTTTTGCAGTTAACGGCTCCCAAGCAATTAACGGCAGCACCTTCGATTTTCCTTCCCAAAAAATTCACGGCGGTACCTCCCCGCAACGCTACTTGTGCTGCCGGCTCCTTCTCTATTCCAAAAAACCCCCTTTGTGCGCAGAAATTGTGCACGACTTGCTCACGCATGGTAATTGCACCGTTATTTTGTCCGTTTTTAGGGCAGATCTGGCGTTGGCGTCTCTCTGCGCTGACCCACCGGCGACCTCCGCCGTTGACCTCAAAGGACTACTTTCTCTTTTGGTGAGAGATAATTCAGTCTCCCCGCTCTGCCTCCTGGGCACACTCAAAATTATGTCTGGTGATTCCGCGGCGCGGACTTACTGTCTGCTAAGGACTGAGCTAATACCGCGCCGTTCAATTAATTCAGGACCTGGGGATGGCCTTGAACTGCCCTCCCCGATGGGGAACGGCTCCCGCCCCGTCCCCGCGGAGCCCTCACCTCTAATAAACACGGCTCTTTAAACACGGGAGGATATGTAAATGCATTAATTTTTCATAAAGCCGGTTAGTTAGCGCCCGGTACCCCCCGGCGATGCCCGGACGCTTCACCGCTGCTGGGAGGATCGTACGGCCCCGGAAAGTTTTAAATAAATAGAAATAGGTGACATTTTCAGCCAAGAGCCAGGGCGGGAATTCAGTATTGGACTTTTACTTATTTACTGCCTCATCCAGACCTGCCCGGCGCGCGCTGGTTCTTGTAAAGATGCTCAGCGAGGTAAATAAACCGGCGCAGCCCCAGCAACCGGCTGTTATTGCAGCACCGAGCGGAGGTGTACGGAGCGGGAAATAACTCTCCCAGGGATAAATTACATGTGATGAGGGCCAAAAGAATACAGCTCCTATTTCAGGAAGTCTTCCAGGCAAAAGCAGAGATTTGGCAGTTTTAGCGTTCCTTTCAAGACAATACACGTCCACCAAAAACATTACTCTTCACAGAGTACCCCAGAGGCCTTTCCAATCATCTGGATGCTCACAGTTATTCCATTCCCTCAAATTCAACACAGATCTTCTTTATTAATTTTAATTTGTCATCAATAACCTGACAGGCTCTCTTTCGGCAAGAAATACTGTATTAACTGTTTCACTCACTGTGGCAGCTATTAAAAATGTGATAATGATTAGCAGTAATGAGGTCAAATAGAATAATGTGAGTATAAGTTGCTACCAGCGAAATATATAACACAAGAGGATTTATTATGTTCACTTGCTGAAATGTAATTTAAAAACAGGATATTACCACCTGCTATGCTGGCTCATAGGGTTATCCAGATCATTTAAGCATTTCCTGCTAATATGTTTATTTGCTTCTGGCAGATATTACCACTACTGTATTTCAAATAACTACACTTAAAACAAAGTTAATTGTTCCTATCTACTTAATATAAATATGATTATGTAAAGCAACAATTAGATGACTAGCTGGTAAACAAAATTATTTGAGCATCAGTATCATTTAGGAAAAAAATGATGCGATAACATAGAGAGTTGTGGGCAATAAATCAGGTGTGTGAGAAGCAGATCTATGGCCAAGAAACTTTTGGCGTGTGCCGAGAGGAGATGGGCAAGTGCTGTCAAACCAGCGCTGCTCACAAACCGCTTCTCAGGGAGAGGCAAAGTAGGTGAAACATTAGAACAATATGAGAAACCAATAGATAATCTCATTACTCGCCTGCGTTCCCTTAGAATGATCGCAGATTTTGACATCCCCATGGTAGTTTTCAAATTATTGATATAAATAGAGTCATCTTTGGTTTTCACTACAGTGACACGGAGCAATTTGATGTGGACCTGGACGAAACCGCACGTAGGCTTGATCTACAAAACTTGTCCAGATTGGACAGACAAGAGTTTAATACCAAAAAAAAAATCTGGTTGAGCTTTAATTTTAAGCATAGACTAGAGAGTTAGGCTTCTGTTTTTAAGAAGCCTGAACTAAGGCAGAATTCAAACCTAAAGCTGTGCAATGTAAAGTCGATTCCTTATGTCGGGATATATGTGATAGCCACATAGTCCGCCCAGCTAATTCCTCCACAACCAGGTTGGAGGGGCTCGATTTTTGGAAAATATTAGTCAGCACTTTTACGTTATGCTTTCATTGCCTTCCTTGCATTTGGCTTTGCCAATAGAATTGGTCATATAAATTATAAAATAGTGACAAATGAGCAAATGCAGTGGCATAAAGGATCTGCGCAAGAAGAATGGATGTTACAGGTCAAGCCAAAATACAAGTCACAAATAGACATTTTAGAAACAAAAAACAATAAGCATGTATATTTATTCAGCCTATTCAAACAGTTTCTTAATCTAGCGTACTTTTTTTCGTGTTATCTTACATATACCTGTTGAATAAATCCACATATAAAGGAGGATTTCCTGAGATTTACATAGCATTTACTTTTCCAAAAGCTCGGCTTCAATGGGAGAGGCTTTATTCCTAGTGATAAAGAACAGGCTGGAGTTCCAAGGCAACTATGAGAGTGAAGCCCTGAGTTGTAATTAATTATAAGGTAAAGCCTTTCTCCACTTGCATCTTTCCAAACACCATCACTAGCGTCACTCTTCATTGAAAAAACAAGACATGTAAAGATTACGGAGACACTGTATTTTCATTTTGTTAATATGGAAGTACGTCCCATGCAAAAGAGGTGGAACAGCAATATCTGGATAAAATTTCTCCCATCCCAAAGCGCAGGAGCTTTAATTGCTCTTTTTAGCATCTTTGCAGCACCAGCAATGGGAGCACCTCAGTGACACTGTGGGAAGCCCCAAAACCCATCATTTCAATGCCTAACAGGATGGTTTCCATGCAAGGACAATGCCAAACTGCCCCAACACGCCGGTTGTAACTAATGCAGAGGCCAAGGCTTGGCCCAGAGACCCTCAGTGCTGTGCAGGGCTAATTATGGGCTGGAGTAATTAAGCTGCTGGAAGACTTTACCCATGCAAAGTTATAGGACCACAGAATCATTTTGGTTGGAAGAGACGCTCAGGATCATCGAGTCCAACCATAACCTAACTCTGGCACTAACACACGTCCCTGAGAGCCTCTTCTAAACGCCTTTTAAACCCCTCTGGGGACGGTGACTCCAGCACTGCCCCTGGGCAAAGTCAGCGCTAAGAGATGAGCTCGCACCCCTTTCCTGAGCTCAGCTTTGCGCTCCTTGCGAATAGAAATGTTGAAAAATAAAAGAGAAAATAAAAAGAGAGGGAGGGAGGGCAACAGACCAGGGCTGTTCAGGAGTGAAGTGATGGATAAGGTGGCACGGGGAAGGGCAGAGGGACAAAGGAGGCTGCGCGCCCCGTGCGCCACCTGTTGCGAGCGCAATTGGCTTGTCGGTGGCAAAGCCCACGAGGCTGCTGTGCCCACCAGGGGCCACCCGGTGCCCACGTCCCCGTCCCCCCCCTGCGCCTCCGCTGCTCCTCTGATGTCCCAGTCCCGCCGGCTTTACATATCAGCTAAATTTGAATTGATGATAGGTGCCGTGTTTGTAATCCTACATCAAGCGGCGCTTGTGTCTGGCGTTTATTTGTGCGATTGCTCTGGCAGCTTCTTCCCGAGCCTCCTCTCATCTGACATGTCAGGTCTGCAATCAAAGCGAATAGTGAATTCACTTTTACAGTTAGGCGAGCTGAATGCTATTACCCGTGTATTTGTCACCAACCTGCAGATCCCAGCCTCTAATCTGCCATCTGGATGGATGCTACAAAGTTAAGAGCCAGGGACATGCATTTCTCAGTAACTACCTGCTGTCAGCTATTATTTTAAGGATCCTGTGATTTTCTTTTATTTTGACTAGAAAAAACAAGGCAGCTGCAGTAATAAAAAGGCATATCAACTAGTCACTCTCTGGCAGATTTGTCACTGGTGTGGATACAGTAGTGGTATTTTTTGTTAGCAAATGTATACAGTGGAATATAATATTGTAAATCTGTAGTGCGCTCCTCACAAAGGAAAAAAAAACCCCTTTTTAGAACCTTGTATACCAGTCAACCAAATAAAAAATGAAAATGTATTTGTTTTCACCTTATTGTACACACGTATTGTATTTTTCTTTTACAATATTGTCCGTTGTGTGCAACATACTTTGTAAATACTGTGTTTGGGTTTAAAAATTGCTGCTGTCCTCCAATTTTAGTGCAGTTTGGATGGCTGCAAACTCCGTTACTGCCCAAGCCCCGGGTTGTAAATATTTGCTGAGAAGTGTTGGAGGTTTTATGTTTGGAGAATCTGGAGAATAAGATTAATTTTTCAATTAATAATTGAACAATTAACAATATTCAAATTAATTTATTATAATAATGCTTTGAAAAAACACAGGCAAGAAATGCGAAGATGGAAAACTATACTGGACCAAATTAATCCCTTGTGTGACTCTATTTCACTCAACACAGTTATATCAGGATAAAATGATAATTAGTTGTTATTAATATGAGTATGAAGCAACTGAGTGCAAAAAATGTACACCCAATTCAGTTCTTGTGAGTGCGCACAAGAACAAATTGTTTCACTCTCAAACTGCCGCGTGTCATTTTAGATGATAAAGCAATTGGCTCACTTTCGCATTTTCTTTTTTAAAAGTTCTTTGATAAAGACGCTACCTGCAGTTTACGGGGTCCTGGGGACAGCAGGGTGACCATGAGCCAGCACTGGGCCCCTATGGCCAGGAAGCCAATGGTACCTCGGGTGTATTAGAAGGGGGGTGGTCAGTAGATCGAGAGAGGTTCTCCTGCCCCTCTACTCCGCCCTGGGGAGACCCCATCTAGAATATTGTGTCCAGCTGTGGCCCCTCAGTTCCAGCAGGACAGGGAACTGCTGGAGAGGGTCCAGCGTAGGGCAACAAAGATGATTAAGGGAGTGGAGCACCTTCCTTATGAGGAAAGGCTGAGGGAGCTGGGGCTCTTTAGTCTGGAGAAGAGGAGACTGAGGGGTGACCTTATTAATGTTTATAAATATATAAAGGGTGAGTGCCATGAGGATGGAGCCAGGCTCTTCTTGGTGGCAAACAATGATAGGACAAGGGGTAATGGAATCAAGCTGGAACACAAGAGGTTCCACTTAAATTGGAGAGAAAACTTCTTCTCAGTAAGGGTGACAGACACTGGCCCAGGCTGCCCAGGGGGGTTGTGGAGTCTCCTTCTCTGGAGACATTCAAAACCCACCTGGACATGTTCCTGTGCGACCTCACCTGGGCGTTCCTGCTCCAGCAGGGGGATTGGACTGGATGATCTTTTGAGGTCCGTCCCTTCCAACCCCAAACATACTGTGATACTGTGAAGCGGTTTTGGTGTGCTGTCTCAGGGCCCTGGGGTGCCCGTGGCTGGAGGGACATGCCCAGGCTGATGCAGACACGCGTCCGCAGAACCTGCTCACAGCCCAGTCCAACACGGCTCAGCCGCAGCACCGCGCACGGGCCGCGTACTCTGGGTTTGCAGAGCAAAACGATGCTCTGGCCCTCAAAACCAGAAAAATTGCAATGAATTCACCAGCCCAGCCCCTGAGCAAATGCTTTCGCCTGGTTACAGCACCCTCCCACCCACCCCAAACGCCAAAATCGCCCTTGGTGCGTAGACGTTGCTTAAACCATATTTTCCCCTCTTCTGAGCCTCCCTGAAATGTTTTTTCATCTGGTTAAATTCCAGAGACTCCCAGCAAAGGGAAGGAAGGGATTTGAGAAGGGGACTCTCATGGACCCTCATTCATCATCCCTGTGACCTCCAACAAGAACCTGCTCCTCCTCCCTTGGTTAAGTCCAACGTTCACTTTCTGCTGCTCTTTTTTGCTGAGGAGCTCGAGCGGAGGAACCGATTCCACACTTAGGGCTGATGAGTTCTCTCCGATGATCAGAGCGTGCTGCGTACTTTGGGATT
Organism: Nesoenas mayeri; assembly: GCF_963082525.1. Lineage (NCBI taxonomy): Eukaryota > Metazoa > Chordata > Aves > Columbiformes > Columbidae > Nesoenas > Nesoenas mayeri. Next base: position 38,520,846 of record NC_137551.1, read on the forward strand.
TGATTTTGGTAAACGTGTGATTCAGATCTTTATTCAAAACATCTCATCAGTCTCTGAGATGGTTCTAACAGCAACAAAAAAGTGGACAAAATGCTGATGGTTGAGAAGCAATCAGGACATACAGCGTTTAATTAACTGAATTCCAGTAGTACCTCCAGATGATTCAGAGCCCTCTGGTTCAGATCTCAGCACATGGCATTATCTGCCGGCTGATGCTCTTGTTCTCTTTGCCTTCCTCTATTCCCCTTGCTTTGTCCAGTTTTCAATCAGACAGCAAGTTCTCCAGGGCCGGCACAACATCCCATGTAATCCTCCGTAACTCCTTGTATCTCCGATGCAAACTGCAACTGAGCCCAAAAGCAACAACAATTGGGCAGAACTGACATTGTGGTTTTTTAAGCCTGAAATAGGAATACTGAACGAGTTTTTACAAGATTCCTTGCACTTATATTTTCATACCACCATGAAAATATTAAAGGCAAATTCTTCGAAGGTGACTATGGAAGGAGCACCACGCTGCTCTGACCAAAGCAGCTCCACTGATAAATGACCGGATTTGTGTCTCTAAGCAGCAGCCCTGCAGAAGCCCAGCGCAGCTGGGACAGCACCAGCAGCAGCGCCTGCAGGTCCTCACGCAAGGGACAGGAATCTCTCGCTGTCCTCTTGGCATCAGTGGCAACACTGGGCACGGGCTGAGGTTTTCCCCACATCGCAGCACCGATCGGCAGCAGATCCACAAGCAGAACCCAGATTTCTTTACTCCTGGACCACGGTCTGGACTATGCGCTTGTTCACAAACTGCAACACAACGTCAGACTTCGGGGAGTTTCAGATGAAATGACGAGATGCGGACTCAGCAGAAAGCCCAGAGGAAGGATTAACTTTCCCATTTGTCTGTTTATTTATTCCTTCAGGTATTGCAGACAGGGTCTTTAGTACAATGTGGCAAACGGCAAACAACAAAGAAAATCTTGGAAAGGGTAATGTCTGCAGTGCTGATGCTGTGATGAGTTGAACCTGCCGGCATCTAATCTGGGTGTCCGCTTTTGGGAAGACTTATTCATCTCCAAGTTGTCACAAAACTGATTTTACAGGTAGATATACAAGTTACTCCCTGATGCTCTCACTATGCTTAGTAAAAGCTGTGAAGGTCCCACCCAGCTTTGGATGCACATGAACTGTTTAATCAAGATTTCAGTGCAAACAATCGCACTACATCCATTTACAATATTCTCCTTATTTGTTAAAGGATCCTTTCAGAATTCCTTATAAAACTTTTGCTAGCATTGCAGTAGTCCCAGCTGCAGGTATTGGGACAGCTTCTCCAATCTGCTAAGGCAATTTGATGCTCATAATTGGCACCTATTGGCCTGAGAGTAATTATATCATCTCACCCACGCCTGTGGCCCCTACAGGAGTAGCAACAATTCACACAGAGAACACACACCTTGGCAACAACAAAAGGAGAAGCCCTATTCCTTTCTCATATGCTTATACAAGTCACAAGTGACTCTCCAACTCTATTTCAGCAACTAAATGAAAAATAAGATTTAAACTGAATTCTGATAGCAATAGGATTACAGCTGAAACACCGAGAGAACTATGTAAACATCACTGGTAGCGCCCGTAAATCCAAGTGCTCTATGAGTCAATCTTCACTCAAACGCGCTCGGTTCACTTGCAGTTAAGAGGAACTCAGCCCTGGAGCCTCGGCAGACACAGGGACCTGCGGGGCTGGATTTGCAGCCATGTAACCAAAGCCAAATGCTGGTCCCTCAAGTCTCAGCGTTTCTGAAGCGTGTGGGCACACAATTGCCAAGAGAATTGGTCAAAGACCTTCAAAAGGTGCCTTTGACAAGTGACTAACCCATAAAAAAGAGAGTTTCTCTCCTTTGCCTGAACAGTTTTCACCGTAAAACAAACAAAAAAAGTATTTTAAAATTTCTTGGGAAAGCCTATATTGTTCTTGATTCATCTGGGCTTTTTTCAAAAAAGTATAAAATCAAAGTATCTAAAACAAGCATAAATTATTACTTCTTTAATGCTTTGCTTGACCACCTGGAGACCAGAGCACCTTAAGAACTCTTGCTCCACATCAACACAACACAGAGCACTAGAGAGGCAGCTCATCTGCTCGTTGCCACAAACACCACGTCTGAGCAGAGACGTTTTGGTAAAACGCTGCAGTCAGCAAAGTCCTTGCCGGGTCATTTCACCCGAGCGGCGTTTCGGTGTTAAACAAGAGGATGCACCAGCTTGCGGGAGAAGGTTCTGGCTGATTCACCTTTCTCTTGCGGTCCACGCACCCGAGACGAGGACAGCAGAGAGATGGGCAGCAGCTCCGGTGCTGCCAGGAGGGTTCCAACCCACACCAGGTTTATTCCGGGCAGGGGAAGAGCAATCTGCACGCGTTATTTATTCTTTTCAGAGCTGCCAAAAGATCGTTCCTTTAGAGGGGGCATGAGGGTTCAAATCCTTGCATGGGAAGTTAATCTTCAATATGAAAGAAAATGTAGGATTAGTTAGTATGAAATGCAGCTAATAGATTAAAGGACTCGCTCGCAACCTTTTAAGGTTATTTATTAGTAATTTATTAATACAGTTAGAACAAAACCGACTGTTGTTTTCAGAATTCATTTTTCAGGCTGCAGACTTATACCAGATGACACTCGGGCTCCGGCTCTTTGGGAATACACATCAAACCCTGGTTCATAATTTATGTAATGACATATACTTGGACACTGATTAGCTACCTTATCAGCCCTGTAATAAAGGAAGCATAACCCCTAGTTTATCATTCATTTATCTGAAGTCATTTTGAATAATATCACAAGATTGTAATGTAATCATTATGCTGTACAGCATGTGTGGGCCAGTACACTACACTGTCGGTGTCAGAGGACTGTCATAGTTCATACTACTTAATTTGCTCACTTCTTACACATTTATGAAATTGGAGTCAACAGGCTGGCGGAGCAGGAATATTCCGGCCAAGAGACTTGCACGTATTGTGAATAAAGTGTTCAACGGGTGCGTGACGGAACACAAGACAAAGGAAAAAATGGGTTTTGTGGTGGAATTGAATGGGTGGTCAAGGAATGGGTTGAATTTCCCCCAACGTCCTCCATCCAAAGTACACACAGACTTCGATGATGCTTTCTCTGGGCATGAGAATGAAGTTTCCCTTCAGACAGCTTAAAACTCCCTGCAAGGCAACGAGGTTTCTTCATTGCCTGCAAGGCTGGAGGTTTCCTGAAGAAGCTGTAGAGCTTGCAGGGAGCTCTGCGGGCAGGGCGGCCATTGGGGGGGTGGCCTGGACCTCCAGCTCCGCAGAGGGCAGAAGGCAAGGGGCGCCCGAGGAGATCTCCCGAACAGCCTCGTCCTTCTTCCCAGCACGGCTTGGGGGTTTATAACCAGTGCCACAATATTTGATTTCTTTATTTCAGAGTCTGAGTTTTTGGGAATGGCACTAATTCACGGTTCTAGACCAGTTTGGAAACATGAGCTGATAGTGTCTGAAGGAATCAGAAAATATTAGTATCTATATTAACATGTTTATGCCAGTCTCGTGGAACTCAGTGCCCAGCTTCCCATATTTTTGAGTGTCTGAGGTGCATGAGAAGTGCAAGACTCCATCAAAACCACACAAGCCTTCCCCAGAACACAGGGCAGAGATGAACCCCCAGCAAAGCTCAGGCCCTGCTCGAATCTACATTTACACCCATCAAACCTTAACCTTATGGACCCGTCCTGATCCATCCCTGCTGTCGGTGTCCTGGGTGCAAGGTGACAATGTATGGGGAGAGGAGAACGAACGCCAAGTTAGCACCCAAGGATGAGAAATGGAGGATTTGGGGGATGTTTCGCTCCCCAGCTGGGGCATCGTGAACCCGCAGCCCTGACAGACCAGAGGGGCTGATGGATGGAAGAGCCGGTGACAAGTGGCACTGAGATAATGATCGCTGGGCAGCAGGAAAAACCCCAAGATTAATGAACAGCGCAAGTGGGATAAGTAATGGAAACGAAAAAAAGAGAAGGAATGGAAAGAGTAGCATAATGTTTATTTTAAGATAGTTAATCACAAGAAGTGAATAATTAAAGCTGCAGTTATTTCCTGACAGCAGTTTAATGAAATTATAACTGCAAAAATAAAGTAGGAATAAAAGCCAATGCTGAGCACGGGTGTGAGGGGACAGAGGGGACTGTCCCCAGCCCAGCCCCACAGAGCCAGTGAGGGGGACCTGAAGTGTCTTTTCCTTCTGTAACCACCACGTATGGAGCATCACTGTTCATCCGCCAAACAGAAATAATCACTTCACGAATAAAGATTAAATGTTTACTGTAAAAACAATTAAATTAATTTCTATTACTTTTTAATGCACGACAGTAAAAGCAAATGATTTAACCATCAATCTTGCATCCAATAGTGATGCACCAGAAATGTAATTCTATTTACATTTTTATCTCTATTAGAACCAAAGACGTATTGCACAGTGCCACATTTCTCCACAGATTTCTTGGCAATCAGAAACTCTTCAATAAATTGTGACACCGGAGTTCGAAGTTGACATAGGAAGAAATGATGCCGAGCACAGGGAGCAGCGAGTTATCCCTGAATCGGGCAGCGCTGGGGTGAGCTGGACACTTCGTTACCATCGGATGCATAACGAAGGTCAAATGATACTAAATGACCATGATTGCATCAAATCTGGTTGGAAGCAGATGATGCAAATAAATAAAAGGAGCGCGTGATGCCCTGCACAGCCGGAATAGCTGCAGAACCATGTGTTAAAAGAGGAATAAACCCGAAATAGGGATTGTCGGCTGAGAGCAACGTGGTGCTTTAAAAAAAAAAAAAAATCTTAATATTGCAAGGAAGAAATGACACTTTAAACAGATTTTACTGCATTCTGAAAATAACCAATGTGACAATTAAAGAGCAGAAGAGAAAGGCAGCAAACCTGGCATAACCTCATTCAAAATAGTGCACAACCCTACTTCACTACAATTTACAACATGGTTTACACCACTGTAATGTTTTTCTCCTCAAGATAAAAAGCCACGTGTTAGGGAGTGGCTTGAAGATAAAGGTCATGAATCCATGGAGCAGCTGCACGACCAGAGTTTGTTCTAAGACGAGTTTTGTCCTAACGTTTGTTCTAAGAAGAGTTCTGTTCTGCTAAGTTAGCGGTTTGCCAGGATTTGGAGGTTTGAAATGGCTGGGCCTCGATGCCTCAGTGGAAGCCGCTGCTGCTGAGAGAGCGGTGAGGACACAACTCCGGGGAGGGGGGAGCTGAAAAGGCGGGAAACTCGCGCGGGAAACTCGCGCGGGAAACTCGCGCGGGAAACTCGCGCGGGAAACTCGCGCGGGAAACTCGCGCGGCCAGCTAGCCGCAGGTAGGAGGGTCAAGGCAAACGTAAGCTTTGGATCTAAGCCAATCAGCAGGTGACAAGTGTGCATAATTACTGTAACCTCTATAAATAGGTGTCGTTAAGGGTAATTGGTTTGAACAACGCGTTATCCCTGACGCGGAGTCGGTGTAGCTGGTTCCTCCGCCGCTCGCAGCCGCGGGCAATTGTTGCAGCAGAACTGGGTTAAGCAGAGCCGGTGCTGCTCCTGCACTCCCGTGTCACAGCTACTTCACTTATAATCCCATGGGAAACGGACTTTTCCCAACCTGTGCCCAAGGCAAGAGCTGCCCTGCAGAGTTCAGCTGCCCCTCCAGCGGCATCGATTCCCTCACATACAAAAAACAACCAGAAAAACGTGCTCTGGATGGTTAAAAAGTTCAAAGGCCTGGTCAAGCACGGCCAAATAAATTAGAACATGTTTTGAATATTCCTGTATCAGACATTTTCATTACAGCACTTTCAAAGTACTTAAATAACAATATCTTTTTTCTGCAGATACTTGAATAAAGTAACTTTTCGAGCATTTATCCATGACCATATTTGCTGTATTGCAAAATAAATAATGTAATATGCGATGTAACTGCAGAAAGATGCAGAATTGATAAAATGTGATCTAGGCGAGGAAACGGATATTAGACCACATAATTTCAACATTTATTTCCAAAGCTCTTTGCAAGCACTGTCAATACTGCCTTCTGGAGAGGTGCAAGGGCTACAAATACATCTCCCTTCAAATTGTATCCAAGCATTTGAGTAACCTGATTCAATTCCAAATACTAATTTACATCACAGCTCCCCTCCGCACATCTTACCCTGTGATGGATGCCGAGTTATGTTATTTCCCAGCCTGACTTTTTTTTTCCTGAATTTTTATTTATAATTTTCGCTGGGGTTCATCACCTGTGTTTTCAAATGGAACATAAAGCAGATGTGAAATAATGACGATACAGCATTCTTTCATGGGACTAAAGGCACATTCCTGGCACCTATTATTCTGATTTTGCTCCTTCTGGGGTCATCTTTTAATTTTGGAGTATTCTGTTCTTTCTGCAACTCTGACAAACAAGGATAAAGAAAACCTTGAAGTGTCTCCAGGATCTATTCATGTGCATATGGCACTCGCAGGGGAAGGAGGCGGCGATCTGCTTTACTAAGGTACCAATACGCAGAATAAAAGCTAACAAGACAGCGTTAAAAGCACAGAGCAAACATCGAGCCAGCTCAAAGTCAGTCTCTACTTCTTCCAATTCCAGCTACACACCTGAAATCCTCACAGAAAGGTCCAGAAACGGTGGCCAAATGATGTTCATGGTGTGGAGGAGCCCATAAGCCCTGGCCTGGCTGGGGAAAACACTTACACCTTCTACTTTTTTGAAAACCAGCAAATCACAACCGTTAAAAACTTAAACTTCGCTTGCAATTAATCTCTCCTGCAGGCTGCACCTGCCCTTTGCTCCCAAACCAGCTCCTGCCCCACGTTCTGCAGGGCCCAGCTTTGATCCCGGCTCAGAAAAGTGCCCAAGAGCAGACCCGACATGAAGCCAAAGCTGGTGCTTGAAGATTGAAAACAACACCCCAACATTCCATGAGTCCTGTGGGTCGGAATGAGCCGCTCAGCACCACTGAGGCTGGAAAAAGCCGTCACCTAGTCCTAAGCTACAGGAATCCGTCTGTGGCAGGGGCGGTTCATCCCAGCAGTCTCCCGACAGTGTATTTCGCTGATAAACCTATTTTTGATAGTATGATGAGATCTATTGTCATTAAAAATAGTTCATCTAAGTTGCAAATCTTCATAAGAATCTGATACTAATGAATCGTTGCTCACCAGATATAAGCATGTCTCCTAATAGCTTTAGTTTTCATTAGCTGTTCAAGTGGTTAAAAATAAAATAATAAAAAAATGAAATAAATAAAATTTAAAAAATTAAAATATAAAATAAAAAATAAAGAAATAAAAAATAAAATAAAAAATAAAAAATAAAAAAAAATTTAAAAAATAAAAAATAAAAAATAAAATAAAATAAAGCCTTACTCATTGTCTTTAATTAACAGTTGCTCATTTACCTTAAGTGACCCCCACAACACCCCTTTCGGTGAGCCTGATGTGCTTGTACTTAAAGTAGCGAAAGCAGGGAACTGGTTTGGGAAGCGGCCATTGTAGCAGTGCGGTAAAGCTAATAATTAAGGTTAGAACCAGAACTAGTTAGTTATTTACTATTAGTGAGTTTAACACGGTCTATGTAGCGCTGCAGCTGCAGAAAAGAGCCTGAATACAATGGCACCCTCATGCTCTTTTCCAACTGAGATCTTTCTCCAAAAACAAGAGGATGACAGTCATTCTGCAGCCTGAATTACAGACAACTTTGTTCTACCTGAGCCAGCACAATGTGAAAAACGCTTCCATTGTGCTACACCTATCACGTAATTAATCCCAATATTACTACATGAAATCACAAGTGTGAAAATATTTTCCAGAAATGTTATGTTACAAAAAGGTCAAATATAATAATTTTTTCTGCTGGGTCCTCCTTCGAGCCGTGTTTACCCTGAGATATTCTGTTCCAGAAGGTAAAAGGAACAATAGTATTTGATAGTCCACTGAATGTGGGTTGATGAAATGACCCGCATGGACCTCCCCAGAAGTGGCAGATGCTGCTTTTGGAGGTGGCACAGGATGGAGGAGGGTACCGTGCGATGGAGGTGGGCACCACACCATCGAGGAGGGTACCGTGCGATGGAGGTGGGCACCACACCATCGAGGAGGGTACCGTGCGATGGAGGTGGGCACCACACCATCGAGGAGGGTACCGTGCGATGGAGGTGGGCACCACACCATCGAGGAGGGTACCGTGCGATGGAGGTGGGCACCACACCATCGAGGAGGGTACCGTGCGATGGAGGTGGGCACCACACAATGGATGCTAATAACTCTGCAATTCCATGGAGCTTCACATCTATTCAGAGATCTGGTTGCTCTACCAAGCATGTGGGCATACTAAAATGGGGCCCATGTTAAAGCCGAACATGATGGACACACTAATCTTTTGTCTCTGTTATATATACATACGAGAGCTACTTCGCAGCAGACCTAGCCATAAAGATGGGCCAACATCACTGTACATTTTGCTCATCTCTCTTTTTCTGATCATTGTGTCCCTGCAGTCTCACCATCATGTTGGTTTGGGATCTGCCCTTCCAAGAAGAGGCTCACATTGCAACTCCAGAGGAGGAAAACATGCTTAAGAGATGTCACTCTTCGACTCTCACCTTTAACTCCATTGTGGAAACTAACACACCAGGCTGCATGATACAACCACACCACCTGTTTCATGGACATCTGCGAGTAAAAGCTGAAGTCAAGATGGGATGACCATGAACTGTATCTAAATTATGCCATTTCTCCCTCTCGCCAACCTGTTCTCCCTGTGAAAAAAAGATACAGATTAATTTCTTCTACTGGGAACCTTCAAACGAGAGCCTTGCCCAACCATTCCCATACACTCCCCTGTACAACCAACAAATAAAACATGCTGAACCAGAACCATGACCAAAGCGTCCTGATGATACACCTCCTCAGCTTCACCTGCGGATTTATGTGTCTTATTTGGTATTGTATATATTTGTAGTACAATTTGTATATATTTGTATACAATTTGAATATTGCATATATTTGTCAAACTCCACCTTGCTTATGTTTAAAGTATTGCTGAAGCATGAGCAAACATCCCTTTCATTTCCGTATTGATTAGTCTTTATTGAACATAGACAGTTCTGCTGGCGCTGGCTTTGGTGTTTGGTTTGTTTTTACTTCTTTCATGATTTCAAGTGCCTTTGACAGTAATTTTCACTTTGCTTAACTCAATCAGCTATTGATAAAACCCAAACGGAGATGCTGAGTCCTTAAAAAGAACCTGTGTTTTTTCTGTTCTTTAAAAAGTACCACTGCCTGTATTTACTCTGAACCATCTGTTACGCGTCTAATTAAAATATATTTGTAATGAGCTTATTAGTGCACAGAATATGTCCTGAACAGGATGTCAGTCACGAACCGATTGTTTTGGTAGATAAGATACCTTCAACTCCTATTAGTTTAACAAAATAATGCATTGGTATTTTCATCCTGGATAAGAGCGGATTCGAGAGGGCAGGCATTCACGTACTTTTTGTAATAATTTCCTCTTCAAATATGTTGCTGTTCCTTTCTAATACAGAGTCAGATGGCCTCTTATAATTGCAGTATCAAATCTTTGCCTCAGTTTTCAACTGCAGGTGATTTCAAATGATTAAAGATGCACAACAGGGAATAAACAAAAATGCTTACATGCAATTATTTTTAATTAGTATTTGGCTATAAAGTGTGTGCCTTCATAAAAAAGTCTGTTATTCACATAAACATCTGTTACCATACACACAAGGAAACACACTGTAAGTCTGTCATCACATCACCAAAACAGAAAATACTAAGGAAGGCTGGACAGGAAAGCCAACACTTTGAGTTTTTAAACAAAAGATACAAGCGTAACTGCCAAAACAGACACTGCACCACACCTTTCAATTAGCGTAGCTCACAATCAAAGGAAGAGCTATTACCAATGGAATTATACTTGAAAATGTTAAAATAGATGGAATTATTCTTTGAAAACAATGGAATCTGTAAGCACAAGACGATTTCAAACTCTTTACTAATTTTGCACCAGCGAACATAATCAAAACGCTTCCTGTTTGCACAGTATCTCTGGGTACTCTTCTGACAACTTTGTTAAATCTTATTTTTGTGCATTATTTAAGGCCTCTCAAAGAAAAAGTAAAAAAAACCTCTGCTGTGGCGTTAGCACATAAATAAACCTGCAACGTTCAGCTCTGGCCTCATTTTACAGAAACCGACTCAGGGACGTTGACATATTTTAAGCAAGCACGCGACAAACAGCAAAGTAAAGGAGATATACAGAGCGATATAAATTAATACCGCAGTAATTGATAGGTGGAGATAAGGTTGCTCTGCGGAATACTGAGAATAAAATGAAGAGGAGGCGTGAGGGTCCGTGGCACATGAGTTACAGAGTCGGTGGGAATTGCGGGAGGAAACTCTGGCTGCCCTGACACCTCCAGCACCCAAACCCAGGCCTTGGTAACCACACCACTTAAGAGCCCAAATAACGGCAGCTCCATTCGCATGCAAATAAACCCCATTGTTTAATTAAAAAGCACACATGACCGTACCTGCCTGTTGTGCCTCCCCGTTATCTATATTCAGATCAGAGGTGGAAAAAAAAATCACTGCACCTCAATTGTGGCTCCGCTGGGACCAATAACTAATGGTTACGGCAAAGCCAACCTGGGGGTGCTGATGGTCAGGAACACCGATGGAGACACCACACGGAACCCTGACCCAGCACCCTGACCTGTTAATTGTGCGCACAAATCTTTCTGCATATCCTGGGAGCGCTCATGTGTCTTCAAATCCTTCCTTTCCGAGCTCTTAATGAACGTCCTCTGGGTCCAGCTTCCTATTCGCCACAGTACATCTTGGCCCAGAGAGGAGTCAAAAGTACCCTCAGAGTTTATAATGGCAAAGATGACCCTCTACAAGAAAGCAGATCCGAATCTTTTCCAGCTGCCTTTGATTTACAAGCCTTCTCTTGCACATCAGCATTTCATATATCTTCCAAAGTGTCAGAAATATGAAAGTCATACATTACATGCAAAGAATGGCCCAGTTCATTACTATCATTTTATTTATTTAACAAATACGGTATTTAATCAGGAGATACTGACAGCTACAATTGTTTATTGCAATCATACAACACAACAATAAATAAACATTGCATATTAAGGAGCAGATAGACGGATAACTGAAAACATCCCGTATAAAAAATTCTTCCTAAGAATTCCTCACTAACGGACAGTATTTGTAAATCTATTGACAAAGTGCTCCAAAAAGATGGAGCAGTAAATAAAACACGTGAGACTGGACAAGGTAGGTTTTGCATGCAGATAAAGTAAATTAATCCTGAGTAGACTCTAGAACAGAACTACGCGACTTCCAGTCGGCTTTGAACTAACACAACAACATATTAACACACTTGTAAAAAACAAAAGCCACGTGAAAGTCTAATCTGCCTTTTAGCGAGAACCAATTTTCCATCTCGTACAATGGAAATCACTTCTTGGTTCACATCCATGACATGGGGCCGGGCACATGGCAACCGACCCTCCCCAACCTCCACGTCACCCCCTGGAACAGGGTCCCCTTCCCAGAGAAGCTGGACTGTGTTACAGCCCTTTTCTTTTTTGCCTTCTCTTTTGCTTAAGTGATACTCTGGTTGGAGCTTTGTGCATCCTGACCTGATTGCAAAAAAGCAAAGAAAACGTATCTCCATTTCAAAAGCTCCGGTTTTCCTGTCTCCCCCACCCTGCTTTCGGCAAGCACCAGGCTGAGCTTTAAACCATCTCTACTTTCCCAACTTGAGCAAGAGTTTTGCAAGAGTTAGTGGAGGGGTAGTGTGTCTCAATAACCACGACAGATGGCTGGGCCTGAGAGAAGAAATAACCATTTTCCTCCTGAAATTCGCCGCAGTGCCGCTGCCCTTCCCGCATGGGGCTCCCAGGCTGAGAATGAACTCAGCGCTTCGCTTTATTTCTCTTCTCACTCTGTCCTCTGCTTTAGAATCACCTATCACCCAGCTTTGGACATTAACACGGAGGGAAGGAGTTTAACTCCTCGCTTCTTAAAACAAGGCAAAGTCTGAAGGAAAAGGCAAACAGTCCAATCCCGATCCCCCGGCCGCGGACAGCCGGCCACCCCATCGCAATCCAGGCACTGCGCTTATTCCTGAACATACTGCCCCTCGTCATCGCTGGTGTTGCATGAACAAGGCAGGAGGAGAAGGGTCCTGCAAAGCCTGTTGTGTCCTGACACCTAAGGCAGAGCAGGGGGACTAACGGCTGTGTCTGCTGCATATGCATTGAATTTAAACTTCGCAAAAGAATCGAAAAGGGAGGGGGAAAAAGCAGATGAGGCGGCTACTTCAGCTCCATGCCAGAGGAGAGCCAGGTCCAGCATCCCACTTCCAAACTGTTTGGAGGTTTCAGTGAGTGTTAAAAGGGACGTATGTTATTGCAGAGGGATCAAAGGTGGGGTGACTGCTGGAAACACAGGATAACAGAGGCTGGCAGGTCCCTGCCACCAATTATCCTCTTGTTCTGGGAATACCTGCCAGGGGAAGATGCGAAGCAGGGCCAGACCAACCCATGGCTGCCGTGGACACATGTCAAAGGCAACGACACATCAGGGGTCTAAGGGCCACAAAATAAACCAGCCAGAAGGCACTGGGTGACTTCTGTACCTGCTGCCAACCAGAGGCAGAGACCACATCCCAGGTATGTGCAACGCTCCCTTGGGGTAAATCAACCAGAGAACACCAACCACACCATGAAAACCATGAGAAAAAGGTACTAATTATGTTAAAGTTCAGTAAAAGATTAAGTACTATAGAAATTGAAATAACTCAGAGTTCAGATAAGTCTCCTTTCAGCACATTAAATACAGCCCCTGTACCAAACCCTGCAAATAACACGCACCAACCTCCATGTCCTAATGCATATACTTCATCTATACGGCCACAGCCTTTCCACTGAAATCCCTTAAGGTGTGAACGAACACATCTCAGTCTGAACTTACAGATGGGGAAAAATAAACTGAATTGCACTTCAAAGAGCAAAGGGACAAAGGAGCCACAGACGACAGCAACCAAAAAGCGCTAAGTGAAAATGCAGCAGCTCCTCAAACAGCTTCGGTGGCTTCAGGTATTTTCATTTCAGGAGCATGACTACCAAAAGCAAACTGCTAAAGCTCTTTAATTATTTATGGAGCTTCATTGTGAAGTTTTGTTTACCCACCCACCATTTTTTTTTTTCCTAAAAGAAGTTGATGGTATTGACAAAAATATGAAAGCAATGTACCCGAGAAGGTCAAACCTCCAGTGCTGTCTGCCTGAAGGAGGTTAAGTTGTAGCTTTAAAAGATGGTCTCATTGCTCTCAATAGGCACTCGATGCCTTCTATGAATGAGAAGCTTCAAAAGCATTTATAAGTACTAATTAATGCAAGTCCTAGAGATAAACAAAGCAGTGAGCACCAATTGTGCCTGCAAGAATGTGGGCTTATTGTGAGGACTTCAAATGAGTGTCACATCTTTGAAGAAGGAATTTTAGTTCTTCACTTTATAAATTAATCTGTCTCCAGAAAGCTATTATTCCTCTACCATACAACTTAAAAACAGGATGTATTTGGGACTTTCCCATTGAGGGAAACTTGAAATAATGTTACAATACTTGCCAAAAAATCTTGTGTATCTTTGTGAAGTTTAACTCAGAAGCAGCTGATTCCTTGAGACTCTCAAAAGCCACTTGAACAACAAGTACTATTCATATCTGATTTCCACGACCACAGAGAAAAATGACAACGCCAACGCAGCCTCGCAGCCCACAAGGCAAAGAAACCAAGTTTATCCATTTGTTGTTTGTTTGGTTTTTAAATCTCATGATTACAAAGCAGTTAGTTTGATGGGGCAGGGAGAGGGGCCTTTATCAACCACTTTGTAATTATATATATCCCTTGGTTTTATCTTAAACTGTATCCAAAGACTTGCATCAGGCCACCCCAGGTGCTAGCAAACGTAAATGCCCCAAAGCAGTATGTACCATGGGGAAAGAAGAACAAGAGTACAACTTCTATTTGCTTTGGAAAGTCAACCAATTTCTGAAGGAATCAATACACACCTCGCTGTGTTTCTTGCAATACAAAATTGTCACATTGAGAAGATTTTATAAACTCTATTATGCATCTTTTCTATTTCTCTGCTAATTTCCCCTTAGCCGGAGTAGCTGGCCAAGCCGCGCTCCCCTGCAAGCTGAAGCGTTTGCGGAGGTAGCGACTGGTCCTCGTGGTTTTCTTTGAATAATTCAAGCTAATTTGCTAGGAAAACCACCAAATTATCACTGCGCTGACAATAATAAATCATTAACAGCCAAAAATCTCCGCTTCATTCTGGCAAACAGAAATATTTATATGGATGCCTAAGTAGCACAGGAACCATCTGCACCCCGGGGGGGATGTTTGCTCCATCTCACACAGAACGGGCTTGGGAAATGTTTGGTAATTTCCTTACTCCGCTGCTGCATTCACATGCATCTATATGCACAGTAAAATAAATGTTTACAATTTTACTCATGCAAATCTTTTTGCTATTTTTAATCTCTTTCTGTATCATTTTCAATAGAAACCAGAGCAGCACACGGGTCTCAGGTTGAAAGTTTCCCCTTCTGTTTTTCTGAGGTTTCCACATTCACTGTTGTCAGGTTTCCCATCACCCTATTAGAGCTGTGAATATTCTCTCTGCAAAGCTGAGAAGAACGTGGTGGAAAGTACTCTATGGCTACCGAGGAGCTCCTGCTTATGGAGGAGAGATCCATGAACTTCACCCCTCTCTATCGTCACCGGCTAGAAATAAATATGCTTTTAGCCATCCCATTTGTGCCTCAACCTTTCAGCACCCTTGCCACTTATCACATTTTTCAAGGTCACCCACTAACACCAGCTCCCCAGTTGCCCAATCGATACAAGCAGCATCACACTTCCCATAAAAACAGTTCTGCTTAAATTCAAGCCCCATAGCAACAATTTGGACGTGTCCTTAGTAAGAACCAAAGAACCCAGGTCATATTCCTTCAAAAATAAGGGATTTACACCGTTAACTTTGAATATGCACCACAGCAGCCATTCAGGATGTCCCTTTGCAACCTAGTTAAGTGAGCTGGTTACTTTTAAGCGGGGTTAGTAAGGCTGTGCCTAAAGTGAAGCACACACAAGCACTCTGGGTTTAGCCCTGCTCGGCAGATTAGGCAAATGGAGGCTGCACTGAAGGTTTTGTTTAAGGCAAGGATGGTGTGATTTAGTTCTAGGAAAAGCAAATACTTACATTGCAATTTAAATAATTCTCAATATTTTCTCAACGTAAGACCAATACCCACTGATGTTTGCAAACGCCTTTACATAGACTATTTCTTATTAGATTTAACTACCACAGAGCAACTCCAGATCCTCCCCAGGCTTGCCAAGCACATGCAAACCGCGTCCTCCATGGCTGCCTGGTGTGTCCTGGCCACCCGCAGCCTTCACCCCCCATTTGCACTTGGATGCTGGAGAATTTTGGTCCCTGGTTTATGGTACAGGAGCCACTGCAAAGAATGCCCACATGCAGGATGGTATTTGGGGTGGGGGGGGTAAGGCCACTAACAATTCTGTGTCTGCCCAATGCAACCTTCAGTTGCTCCATGAGGTTATTTAATGCTTCCTAGCTGTATGGGGAGATGTCTTATCTCTGAATTGAGCACAGTTTATAGAAGGGGAAAAAAAACCATTCCCCCTGTTGTATTTTTGAACCCCCATTGGCGTCTGTGTTGTGTTTCAGCGCTGTGTTTGTGCCACAGAGCAGGCGGTTCCCACTCGCTGTCCCCCTTCCAAATTCCCTTGCTAAGCAATGGGCCCCAGAGCCAGGAGGAGTCTCTGAAAGCGCCTCAGAACTAAATCAAACGTCATTTACATGTAATAAACTCCTCCTGAATGTCAGCTTGCCAAACCGGATTATTTACTGAAGTCCTGTTGTTCTATCGCATGGTTGTGCTGCGCGCTGTTGTAAGAACCACGGAGATTGCAACCCATTAGTAACTGTCACAATCTAACTCCGCCACAAAGGCAGGAGACAGGAAAAAATACCTACTAACTCCAAACTGGAAATTGGATTCAGGAGACATATTTATTCTGAATTCTGAGCCTGGTTCAGTGCATGATCTGTGGCAATTCTCTAGGTCTGTTCTGTATCTCCCGCTTCTAAGAAGTTAAACAAATAACGTTTTTTCACCGCTGTAAACATCGTTTATGTTAACAGGTGGAAATGGCCAAGTGCAAAATTACAGCCGTTAACTTTTCCTAATATAAGAATAATCGCCGGATTCAGCCTGCCACGGAGACACCCCAAAAAACAAGTTGATGAGCTTGAAACAGCCAGAACTGTTAAAAAAATAAGACCAACTAGAAACAAGGTTTATCCAAAATCACTCAGCACTCCGACATCTAACAAACACCCGGCTGGCTGCGACACTTGTGGATATTGTCACCACACCCCGCACCAGAGCGGTGACCCCCAGCCCGCACCCCAAGGGCAGGAACAATGGCTCGTCTGGGGGGCCAAGGGCTGGCCCGGGTGCACCCCGCGGGAACGGGCACTCACCGGGAGCAGGGCAGGCTCGAACCGGGGGGCTCCTCAGCCGGTCCTTGATCTCGGGGGGCTCCGCTCACCCCCACGGACGCCCCAGGAGGGCTCGGCGGGGTTCACACCTCGTGGCTCGGCCGGCCGGGGGTCCCGCCCCGCGCCCGGGGGAGGTACCGGGAGGACAAAAGGTGCTAAAGAGCCACAGCTGTGCCGGTAACGGCCCCGGGGCGCGTGCGGGGGCGCCGCCCTGGATCCCTCAGGCCATGGAGACTGGAATTAAGCCTTAAAAGGGAGTGAAATGAAATTCACCTGCCAGGGCCGGCGGTGGGAAGGCGGGGAGCATCTGGGCGGCGAGACCTGGGCAGGGAAAATGTAATGCAATATAGCACGGGCAAGTGTCTTGTATCTGGGCAGGAACAACCCCAGGTTCCAGTATAAGTTGGGAATGACCTGTTGGAGAGCAGTGTAGGGGAAAGGGACCTGGGGGTCCTGGGGACAGCAGGGTGACCATGAGCCAGCACTGGGCCCTTGTGGCCAGGAAGCCAATGGGACCTGGGGTGGGTTAGAAGGGGGTGGTCAGTAGGTCAGAGAGGTTCTCCTGCCCCTCTGCTCTGCCCTGGGGAGACCACACCTGGAATCTTGTGTCCAGTTGTGGCCCCTCAGTTCCAGCAGGACAGGGAACTGCTGGAGAGAGTCCAGCGCAGCCACCAAGATGCTGCAGGGAGTGGAGCATCTCCCGTGTGAGGAAAGGCTGAGGGAGCTGGGGCTCTGGAGCTGGACAAGAGGACACTGAGGGGGGACTCATTCCTGGGGATCAATATGGAAAAGGGCAGTGTCAGGAGGATGGAGCCAGGCTCTGCTGGTGACAACCAGTGACAGGACAAGGGGCAATGGGTGCAAACTGGAACACAGGAGGTTCCACTTAAATGTGAGAAGAAACTTGTTGGGGTGAGGGTGGCAGAGCCTGGCCCAGGCTGCCCAGGGGGTTGTGGAGTCTCCTTCTGTGCAGACATTCCAACCCGCCTGGACACCTTCCTGTGTAACCTCATCTGGGTGTTCCTGCTCCATGGGGGGATTGCACTGGATGAGCTTTCCAGGGCCCTTCAACCCCTGACACTCTGGGATTCTGTGATGGCAGCACAAGGGGAAATTCCAGGCGTGTTCCATGCGGCTCTAGAAGAGGCCGGAGCGCTGCCCACCATGGGCTCCCCTAAAACCACCAGATGATCCCCAGCACTGCGGGAGCAGCTTCCAGCTCGGGAACCGCCACCATCCCCACGCCAGCACACACAAATATTTGCCTATTTCATCTGTGCCGATGCTCTGAACTTGGCAAAAATAGTTCTGTATAGCAAAATTACATCCCTGCAAAATTCTGACCCCCTCTAACGGGCAGCAGCTGTTGGAATAACTGCTTTACAGTGTAATCCCCTTGTTCAATCATTCTTTGCCTTCCAACGTTGCATTTAACATTTCTGCCAAGGAATCAAACTCGCGCTTAAGTAACTGAGGATCTCGCCTTTGTCGCCAGCCAACTGATACCCTAAGCCTTGCTGTGACATTACATAAATATTCAAAAAATGCTTGAGAATACCATAATTTCTCCAGGTCTCACAAATGAGGAATTATCCAAGTAATGGATTATGAATGGAGTAGTAACATATGGAAACATTACCCACCCAAAACGTATTAGAGCTCCTAAAGACTCAACATGAAACAAAATGTGTAGATTTAACAAAAATAGAAAAAAGGACAAAAGTTGTCTCCTGAGATTCAGCCGCACTAATTCCCATGAAAGACTCCAGAAAGGTGAAAACATATATAGATACTTTTAATCTGTAAATGTTATCAGAAGCTGAAAAGTGCACTCAGGAAGATAGAGTATCTATAGAAGACCTGCTAATCTGGCTGCAAGCTTTGCAAGTGTGAACTGATATCTTGAAGTCTGATAATCAATCCAAGTTTTCAAATATCGGGTGCATGTTGCAACGTGCACCTTTCTCCTCCCCAGCCCCATGATCCACAATCATGTTTATATTTTGCCTCTACAAACGTATACGTTAATAGAGTTAATTTGGCTCTTTTTTGAAGGAAAGCGTTTGAACAAAATGAAAGGCGCTGACTAGTTGCCCACTAAGCCCAGGGTCATTGTACCCATGCCTAAAACCTCTGCGAAAGAAATACATGCAGAGTTTATAGAGATGCTGACAGTCGGCTTTCAGAGCCATTGCTCAACCCGTTCCTCCGCTGCTGTCAGCACGCCAGACCCTTCAACCATTTCCTAAGTATCCCTTACTCATGTGAGTGGGACAGAAGTGAAGATTACTCATCCGAGGAGTTGCAAAACTGCATGTTAAGGTTGCTGCCCCCGCGTTGAGCCAGCCATTGTATGGGGCTGGGTGCGTCAGGGCTGCCTGCAGCACCGCCAGCCTAGCTTCTGGGAAAGACAGTTCTAAGAATTATTTTTCAGACTAATTTAAAAAGTTATAGTCTGTTGCCCTTTTTTTTTTTTTTTTTCCTTTTTATTTTTTAAGTTGCAAAGGCTGAAATAACAATGGCTTTTCTTTTTCGTAGCCTATCTTTATAAATTATAGGAAACTTGCCTCTTGGCCAAACTGGGTTGGCTCGGGGCCAGAATGGATGTCTCCATTCTCATCCTTTGCCGTATTCTTTCAACGAGCAAAACAAAAATGTCTATGTTTTTTTAATTTTAAATGAAGGAAAGCAGAGGCTCGGATGGACAGATTCCTAATTGCGTTGCTCCTGATGGGCCTCCTCCACAAACAAAAGTTTACGAAAGCCATGGAAACAAACAGAAAGTCTCTCATTGTCTTCAGCTGGCCTCAGCTTGGAGTCTTGCAGCTTAAACTTAATCAATTAGGAATGTTCTCAGTATGGTATTTTCTTTGACTGTTGAAAATTGTTAGATTGTAAGGTTGAGGGTTATTCCGTGTCAGTGGGAAGATGGAAAGGTTGATGAAACTGCCGTGTGAAGATGGAATGTTCTGGCTACTTACAAAATACTGCAATCCCACAATGTAAAGAAAAAAATACAAAATGGAGGTGTTACATTTATTCTCCAATTAGAATCTTGTTAACCAAATATGGATGACTGAGGCACAGATTTACTCTATTTGTACAGCAAGTCACATGGCAGCTTTTTAATAAGATTCTGCATGTCTTTGGTTGACTTTAGAAAATGTTGTGTTTCTGAGTGGGCTGGAGGAGGCCAAACTTTATAAGGGACTGTAGAAGCACAGAGCTGGGACTTGGTCCCCATCCAGCTGCCCCACATGACGTGGGTGGGATGGCCAGGCGGTGGGTGCAGGAATGTGCCCCACATCTTCCCCTGGCATCTTAAACCAGGAGGTGGGTACCTGTGCATGGCCCAGCCATGTGTGGAATTACAGCAGACCGTTCTCCTGCATTTAAAACCCAAAAATAAGTCAGAAGTGTCTATAACCTATATCTAACCATAGACTTGTTGTTATAAAACACATGGGCTCGTGCGAATGTTTGTAGAAATGAGAACTGGTTGAAAGCCAGCTTGCCAACAAGATACGAGTCATTATTTTTATATCCTGGGGTTTTCTTCCCCAAAGGGCTGTGGGGCATTGGAACAGGCTGCCCAGGGCAGTGCTGGAGTCACCAGCCCTGGAGGGTTGGACAGATGGACATGAGGTTCTCAGGGACATGGGGTAGTGGTGGGACTTGGCAGTGCTGGGTTAATAGTTGGGCTTGATCATCTTAAAGGATTTTTCCAACCAAAACAATTCTATGATTCTATGATTCCACATCACCTGGGGACCAGGAGTTGTCCCCATGTCCAACCGCCTGGGACACCTCAGAGCAAACCTGTGTCCCCCTCAGCCCCGCTCTGTGCTCAGCACCCCTACGCCCAGAGCAAGTGTCGGGGCCCCCAACCCTGCGCCAAAGCTTGTCTGAGGTTTGCAACTGGCTTTAATAGCAACAAGGCTTGGTCATTTAAATAGGTGCTATATTTATGGAGCACCGACTGGCCAACATGCAGGGAAAAATGCAGCCAACTCCTTTGCTATTTTTGATGACACAACAAAGTCTGATTTTCATTAACTTTTGCACGTATGTAGCAGGGGTCCTCCTAGGGACTAGGGAATGAATGCACTTTGTTTGAACTCTATAGCTATTATATACTACTTTTTATTGATTTTTTTTTGCCTGTAATTCTCAATATAGTTCTATTGTGTTCATGGAAAAATATTTATTTTTAGTCTCACAATTTTCCAATATACTTGTTTTCATCATAATTGTTTTCCTTCTGTTACAAATGCTGTTTGATTACTGGTTACATCTTCCCACTTTTCTAAGAAAAAATACAAAAAATATAGCATGTAAGATTAGCAATTTTAGTCACCTTGAGAAAGCAAAATGAAAACAAAGCATGGGTGAGGGTATGCAGTATGGTATTGGATGTATATTTATCGTTTCCAACAGTGCCCTGCCCACATTTTTGGAAGGAAAACTTGCCTATGAAGTAAATATACAACCTCGAGAAAAGTTAGCCTTTCTGTTTCAAAATGTTTGCACTAGAAAAACAAATTAGGAGACCGATTTGCCACCTGAAGTGTCACTTAATTCTTCACGAGCGCCTGGCCCCATCGCCTCAACAGGTTTATTCATGGGAGTGACGCAAGCACGGACGAGAGCTGGAACCAGCGGGATTCCTGCCCGGCATCTCCCGGAACCAGGACCTTCATCTGGAATCTTGTGTCCAGCTGTGGCCCCTCAGCTCCAGCAGGACAGGGAACTGCTGCAGAGAGTCCAGCGCAGCCACCAAGATGCTGCAGGGAGTGGAGCATCTCCCGTGTGAGGAAAGGCTGAGGGAGCTGGGGCTCTGGAGCTGGACAAGAGGACATTGAGGGGGGACTCATTCCTGGGGATCAGTATGGAAAGGGGCAGTGTCAGGAGGATGGAGCCAGGCTCTGCTGGTGACAACCAGTGACAGGACAAGGGGCAATGGGTGCAAACTGGAACACAGGAGGCTCCACTTCAAGATGAGAAGAAACTTGTTCCTGTTGAGGGTGTCAGAGCCTGGCCCAGGCTGCCCAGGGGGTTGTGGAGTCTCCTTCTGTGCAGACATTCCAACCCGCCTGGACACCTTCCTGTGTAACCTCATCTGGGTGTTCCTGCTCCATGGGGGGATTGCACTGGATGAGCTTTCCAGGTCCCTTCAACCCCTGACACTCTGGGATTCTGTGATCTGCCCAAGAAAGTGGAAAACCCGGCACTGCCAGGGTGTAAAACCCTGGGCTTCCTTCTTCTCAACAAAACTGCCACTTCATCAGAGTTGGGTGCTCACGCTCCGAAGCTGCGGGGCCGCAGGACAGCGGGTTCTGCAGACCTCCCGGCACAGTCTGCCCTCAAGACGAGTCCTACAGCCACCCCAGGATCCTGATAAATCTCCTCCTAACCTCACTGGGCTCTGATCCCGCCGCAGCTTTTGGCTGTTTGAGGAAAGACGTGAGCAAGTGATTGCGACGCTGGGGAAAGGCCGGAGGTGCGGGGGGCCGGGGATGCTCGAGGGACGCGCAGCGGGGCTGGAACGCTGGAGCTGGTACCGGGCAGAGCGCGGGGCCATCGGGGAGCCATCTGGGAAACATCATTTTATTTATAACTTAAGTAATAGCCCAAGCCACACAGCAAATCGATTTGCCTTTGGATTCTAGCTATTGTCTGATTGCCCCGACAAACAGCATCCAGCTTAAGTGGAGTCCACGGCAGTAATAACAAAGCAGGGACACAAATTTTAATTATGTTTCTAGAAGTCTGTATAAGTATTGAAGAACCACATAAAAATGATATTTTTTGACTAACTTGCAGTTGAAAATGTGTCATTAAAAGCTATGAGTCTGATTTTCTGCTCTGCTGGTCAGGATATTA
The DNA here is from genome assembly GCF_963082525.1 of Nesoenas mayeri. Taxonomy (NCBI): domain Eukaryota; kingdom Metazoa; phylum Chordata; class Aves; order Columbiformes; family Columbidae; genus Nesoenas; species Nesoenas mayeri. The sequence continues at coordinate 38,543,448 of NC_137551.1, forward strand.
ACTAAAATGATGAAGTATTCAGTCTTTGAGGGGAGAAAAAGTAAAGGGAAATAAACGCTGAAGGTTTCATGCTGGAGATATTATGAGAATGATACTAAAATGAGAAACTTCATCGCCCTTCACTTTTTGGTCCTGTTATGCTGCAAGCAAGTGCTGGAGGAAGAAGAAGAAAGACATAGAGTGAAGTGAGCAACAAAAATAAGCAAGAAAGGGCAAAACGGGGTCGGTACATTGGAAGCACAACTGACACTTTGCTTTCAGGCTTTGTTGCCCGGCTTTGGCAGGAGCAGAACGTCAGACTCCAGCACATCGTACGGGGTGTATCTGACAAGGGTGTCAGGACGTGGTCTCTCATCTTGCCAATGATTCAAATTAATTTCTACTCTCCTCCGCTTGCGTCTTCCCTAATTCTGCAAGCTTGACTTCATACCCACTGCAACTTACATTTATTTGTAATCTCGCTGCTTACACTCCACTGAACAATAAAAGAACAATAAACTTAATAAAAAGCCCAAGTGATTGGAAATAGCTCTGGGAATGGCAGTCCAGTATGAAAGCTATAAATTTACTTGTATACTCATGACATTGTCAGCTAATTTTTATGAAAAGCCCATCACAGAACATTGCACCAAAACACTGTGATCACTCGTATGTCACCCATCATACTTCCCCTGATAACAGAACAGAAAATGCATCATAAAATGATACTTCAAACCACAAATTCATCTTGAAATGCTCACTGTATACAGTAACAATTCTTTCCTGACCTTGTCTTGCACCTGAACCTTAAATTAATCATTCTTCTTCTGTAACATTAAAGAATACCCAGTGGTACTTTTTATTGAATTCAAAAGCTAAAACTTCAACTAATAATATCATTATTGTTTCGGTTAGTATTTCCCTATCCAAATCTATACAGAGTTCAAGGAGTTATGCAGTATAAAGTGAGCAATAAGAGTTTTGGAAAAACGATTCAAAAGTGTTTTTTTGTCCTCAGATCAGAAAGTATTGACTCATATTTAGAGGCTGAACCAAAGCCCGCTGGAGTCAAAGGAAAACACCTATTGATTTTAAACGGGTTTGGATCAAGCCCTTAAGACCTAATCCTGAAAAATGCTGAGTATATTAAAGCTACGCAGGAGCTATGGATATCAAGAATTCACAGGACTAAATCCTATTAAATACGTAGTGTTATCCTGACTTAGTCTGAGATACTCAATCGGATTAATTAGGAAAGATCATCCAAGAGATGGCCAATACTATCACATCACTCTTCTAGTGGGCATGTCAGGAACAGGACAGTTACAGTTTATGGTAGATGTATATTTACAGTTGTGTTCGATGATCTTAAAGGCCTTTTCCAAGCTAGATGATCCTCTGGTTCTATATTTTAAGCACTCATTTACAAGGGTCCACAAAGAAGTTTTTAATGAATCAGCTCTTTTCCAGCAAAATACTCATGGTTTTTACTCATTCCTTCTTACGGTAGGAATGTGAAAATCTTTTCTTGGAGCAGTGGCAATGAAATTTGTTTATAGCTGCATAAAAATCAGCATGTTTAATTGTTATTGCTTTAGGAGAAGCGTGACACAGCCTTTGTTTGGGGCTATTGCACAGAATACGGGAACTACCGGGAATACCGGTGCAGGAAATGTGAGGTCAGGTTGTCAGCCGTCCAGTTCAATCTTCTGTCCTTGCTAAAACCAGGAAGGACAAAGCAGTAAAGCCCCCACCCTATTACCAAATGTTCTTATTACCCCCAGTTTTTATTATCTACCTTTCCTAGATTAACTTTTGTATGAAATTCTGCCGTGGAAACCTCCAGTGCAAATGGGAATCAGGCACAGACCAAACTGAGAGGACTCAACACAAACCGAAACACCATTGACGGCTGGAGAGGACGTTGGGAAAGGGAAGAGAGCAAGGAGCAAAGGGCACCTGAGAGCAGCACAACATTCCGTATCTCACACTGCCCGTTGAACAGCTGCTTTTCTTAGGGCAAAATTTTTTGTGCCAAGTAGGTCACAGAGGGTCACCCTTGCTGGAAAGGCTCCAGACAGACCTTCCCGTTTCTCAGGAGACCTCTCCCCATGACCTCTGCGGAGATCCCTGCTTGAAAAGATCTGCAGGGTCGGAGCCCAAGTCATCGTCCCTAGGAGGGCACCTGGTTTAAGGCACTTTCACCAAAGCTTTAGTCCTCAGCAACCACGGCGTTCACCTTCCTTCTCCAGAAAGGTGGCCAAAGACACCTCTGGAGACACCGATACCTCCTCACCACCTATGGAGGGAGACTTCTGCAACCAACTTGGAGTCAATATCTCACTTGGATGTGATCACAGACAGACGAGATGGATTCTGGTCAAACCTTGATGCTTTTAATTACCTTCTGACTGGCAAAACACTCCCCTAGGGCGGTGAGATGGTTCCCAGTGGCCTCCATCAGCTGCGGAGCAACCTGGGGAGGGACAGTGACCAACTCCAAGAGAAACCTGGATTAAAAATACGGAGCTGTTTACAAAAGGCAGGACCCAAAGTGAGAAAAGGTGAGAGAATTTGACTCTGAATTAAGAAGTATCACTTTATGTATCAGAAAATACCACCTCTGGCAGAGCTGCCAACGACAAGTGCAAGGCAGTTTTGTAAGGGTGGATTTTATTGTGCTGGTAGCAGAGCAGAAAAAACAATGTTTTACAAAGAAAAGGAACTTGACATGGTATTGAGGATGTTTATTTCTTTTATCATATTATCTATGAATCTTTTATAAGTTTTCAGTGAACTATATTAATTAAAAATTAGTTCTGGGAATATTTTGCTTGTAGCCTAATAAGCTATTACGTCAATACAGATTTTCATAGAGTATTTTGAATTTGAAATAAAGGGGTCTCCTGAGTATGCGCAATGGAACAAAAATTTAAGAAAAAACACCAAAAACCACAGGGCTGCGAATGAATTTCTGTGAGGGTTCTGCAGCCCCTCTCCATCCAGCCTTCGGTCCTTCCCAGGGCCAAAGAAACAGGAGAAGCTAAAATTCTAGGCTGGTGATCAACCAAATTGATTTACTGGCATTCCCAGTATTGAGCATTAATGCCCATTTCACAGAATCACAGAATCGACTGGGTTGGAAAAGCCCTCAGAGATCATCCAGTCCAACCCTTGGTCCAACTCCAGTCCATGGACTAGATCATGGCACTAAGTGCCATGTCCACTCTCAGTTTAAAAACCTCCAGGGACAGCGAGTCCAGCACCTCCCTGGGCAGCCATTCCAATGCCTGACCACTCTCTCTGCACAGAATTGCTTTCTCATCTCCAGCCTCAGTTTCCCCCGGCAGAGTTGAAGTCCATGGCCCCTTGTCCTATTGCTGATGCCTGGGAGAAGAGCCCAATCCCCACCTGGCTGGAACTGCCCTTCAGGTAGTTCTAGAGAGTGCTGAGCTCAGCTCTAAGCCTCCTCTTCTCCAGACTAAACAAGCCCAGCTCCCTCAGCCTCTCCCCATAGGGCTTGTGTTCAAGTCCCTTCACCAGGAGACCCACAACAGCAGAGCCAGATCATAAAACGCAAGGCCAGCAAAAACAAACCAAACAACAACAAGAAAACCAAAACTAACAAAAAAAACACAACCGCAAAAAACCAAACAAACACTACAGGTAATTCCCAAAAGAACGATCCGAAAATGTTGTGTCAATGGCAGTTTTATACAAACAAATATCTTCCTTTGACATTTTGTGATGACAATGGAATGGAAACTTTGGAACTGAGTTTTAATCAGGCTCCAAGGCCTGGGCAGAGCTCAACGGCATCATTCAGTTCTAACTTTCCTTGTGTATGAAACCTCCCATGCTTCAAAAAATCCCAGATATAAACTTCACCAGGAAGTTTTAAGACAATCCCTATACTTATGAGTTTTAAATGATCAGAAGGAATTTTTTCTGATGAATAAGTGACAAATAAACAAACAAACATCAAGTTAGTGGAGGCACCAGCCCTTCAACCAGTGCCTGCAATTCACAGGTGGGTGTTAGTCCTGTGGCCAGACAGAGAAAACAACAAAAGGGACTCTGTCTTCTGGAAAATTAACCCCAATTTGATAAATGCGGGCAAGTTAATGTTCCTGTGAGGGCCATAAATGTGGTCCTTCCTGGCTGTTTGCTGGCTAATTTTTCAATTTCATTTTTAAGGGCTTTTGCTTGTTTAGCTTTTTTTATTCTTTTTGTGTAGCAACTTAGCGGCAGCACCTCGAGCAGCAACCCAAGCCACACAAATGCTTTGCCCTTGGGAAAGTCTATTTTGTCCATCGCCCCAAAGGGAACCGAGGGCCTGAGGATGTCCCTTTTTCACCCATATGTGGCCAGACACATTGCAAACCCCAATTTCTATGGCCGTGCTCGCTCGGGAATCACAAGCAATAGAAGCACAATGTGGGGTGAAGCATTTCCATCAGCCCCGAGAGGTTTTCTCCAGCACCACCTTCCCAAATCCAGACCCTGGACCACCCTCCAGCACTGCCCATCACTCCAAGCAGTCCCTGATGTTCATCTAAACCAGTATAATTAATTATAATTATTTAGCCTGACAATAAGTAAAGTATGACACTGTTCGTTGATTTAACCCGATTCAGTAACCAAAGCAAACAGCAGTTAATTGATTTGCTCAGGTTCACATCAGGAGCGTACGACACTGAGCGGAATGACAAACGCGGCCTCCCGGTTCCCACTTCAGCGCTTCATTCCCAGGCTCCGTCTATTTCTATGGCATTAGTTCCTATTTTTAAACAGCAAAGATCTACCAAAAGAAAATAAACATCGCACATCTTTGTGTTGTTTAGTTTGCAGGTTGAAACATGCTCTTCGGATTCATATTAATGAGCTGCTTCTCATGAGGCAACCCATTAAATTTAATAGGAGAGCTAACATAAACCTCACATGAAATGAAATAGTTGCCGTTACGTTTACATTTCCTTGAATGGTACGCTTTGCATTCCTGGGTTATGAACAAGCTTGTACATTTTATTTAATGATAAACAAGTTTAACGGCTCTCTTTAGCTTTCTTTTGCCACCTTTTTCTTCTCTTTGAGTTGAATAACTGGATAACATCCTTCACCGAGCACTGGCCATAGAACGTCTTTCATGTGAAAAGTAACTGAATATGCTCAAGGATTTTTTTTCCCAATTATTATAGTTTTTCAACACTTTTTACAAGATCCATTAGTAATTGATGGAGTTTCTAGTTTCTGCACAAAGAATCCATTCAAACTGTTGCTTTCAAGTTTGTTTGGGGTTGGTTTGGGGCGAGGGCACCATCGCTTTTCCTTTTCCGAAAGGACTAGAGTGTTGTTTCCAAACACGTTATGAAATCCAAGTCCTTTGGCATAAAGATGATTTCCTCCGACTTGGAGCTAAAACACCTTTTTTTTTTGTCAACAATGCTTTGTGATTATTAAATCACTATTATGTTTTTTAAACGTCAAGCAAGATCACCAACAGGTTGCCTTTCCAAGCGATATGTAACACTGTGCACATACACACAGTCCTCAGGCCATCTAACAGCCATCACTGGCAGCACAAATTTTCCCAGACCCCTTATAATACAAATTAGAGTAATATTAAGTTTAGAAATACTAGAGCAGGGTTTGTACCACTTGTTTTGGAGCTTCATCACTACAGCACATGAATATAAACAGCAAATGCAGCTGCCGTCCTGTTGTTCCCCAAACCAAGAAATCTTGTCATGTAGACACAAGTAACCATAAGTCTTCAGGGTTCTTAATACATTTGCCATAAAATTGGTTTCTTCCTCAGATTTCCAATTCTTTCTCCAATTTTAGATGTTGAAAAACAAGACTACCACTGGTACCGATGATGCTCAAATCTTCTGACCCCCCCAAACTCAAATCTTCCTCCAAATGCTAAAAATTAAAATAAATGTTTGGTTGAACAGGAGAAAAGCTGTACCTAGGAACCCTTTTTAATTTTCCTATAGTCATCAGAGAGCCATTGTTTCACAGTTGTTTTCTATTTCCTGCCGCAAGGTCACATCTCTACCAGGCTATATAATGTGGATTCCTCTGACCAATCTCCTCTTCATCTTTTGGCTCAGAGGGGCTGGAGTCTGTGGTGCTGCCTTTTCCCTCCAGCTGCGCACACACCAAAACCTCGCAAGCAAAATAACAAATGCTCTTCATTTTTTATCTATTTTCATCTATTTGCTCCTTGTATATGCTTAGTCATATTCATATTTTTGTATCTTACTGTGTCGAGGGTTTAGATTGGGGAGTGACAATAAAACCCTGGCAGATGTATTGTTAACCCCCTCTTCCCCCCCACCTCCCCCTTTTGCCTCTCCCTCTCCCCCTTCCCACTCAGCACAGGCAATCGAGAGGGAAAGAAGGACAGACAAAAGAGAGTTGGAAAAATTAACAATGTTTTACTAATGCTACTAATAAGAATAGAGCAAATAATACAAAATATACAAAACCAATCTTGAAAGTCTCAGCAACTGCAGAGCCGGCACCCGAAGTCCTGGACTGGACTCTGCAGCCAACCGGAGCTGGATTCGGTCTCTCACTAGCCCTCAGTTCGCAGGGACGACTTGCAAGGTCCTCTCCTAATGTCGGCCATAGGGAAAAGGGACAAGATCCTCGTGATCTCCAACTTTTATATGAAGTATTCACATGAATGGAATGTTATACACAGTTGGTCAGTTTCTTGGTCACTGGTTTCTCGTCGCCCCTCTCGCGAGATGTCCATCCATGCTTATCAAAAAGTTTGCATTCCATTGCTAGGTTTACCAAAACGTGTCTGGTTCTCCAGGAAAATGCAGCTCATATGAAGCTTTAGCTGACAGGCAAAATTCACTAAAAGAGAAACTTGTTTTTTAACAAAATCAGGACATACTGTAAGAAATGTCTGATTCAGACAAGCGAATGCGAATCAGAAATTAGAAGTCAGAATTTAGAAAAATAAAATGACAAGCCCATTTAGATCTTGAATATGAAGGAGTTGTTGGGTAAGCAGCCAAGGGGGAAGAAATCGTCAACATGAGAGAGTCGGGCACAGGGAGAGACTGTCGGGAGCAAGGAGCTGTCGTGATGTCCCAAGCCCAAATCCCACAAGAAAAACGGGAAAGAACTAAGGCAGGAGGAGAGTAGCTCATTCCTTAAAAAAACGATAAGGATATTATTGTCTGAAAGAGTTGCAGTTTATCTTTTAGAAGCATTTGAGCGCAACTTACATCAAAACATCCTGGTGTTCAGAACAGGTGGCTCAGCAGCCCTTTATTCTCTGTAATTTCTTTATGAAAGCCGCCTTATTTATCTTCCAAACGCATGCGAAAATTACAAAAAGAAAACAAAACAAGTAGGAAAAGTGTTTATTGGAAGAGTTGCAGTCTTGAGGAATATTCTCCAAGGGAAATGGATGTTTAATTAGACACACAAGGCAGCGCTCACCCACTGGAGAGGCGCCTCTGCAGCCCTGCCGGCTGTTTCCTGGCACACGTTACCGCCGCGCGTTTGCCAGCGCGTTGTTTATTTTGGATAACGCACACTTCCACGGGCACGCCGGTGAGCCGACGCACACCGAGGGGTGAGCTAATGGTTAAAGTCGTGCAATAAGTGCTACCGGAATACAACTTCCATTGGGGTAATATCTTTCAGTTCCTCGTTGAAGACAGGAATAAATTAACCCAAATTGCACAGGGAAGCTGTATCTGCACTCACTGATGCTACTGCTGATGCTGATCATGTGGAAAACTTGGGATTTTTTTTTCCAGGGTTGTCTGTGAATGTGTGTACCAGAAATGATGAGATAAACGCCGAATGCTTTCGTAAACCCAAGGACAGAATTAGTGTGTTTGTTAATGAAACCTTCTTTGGGTAAAGAAGCGTCCCCTTCAGAACGGGTGCTCTTTATTCAACCTTTCAATGTCAGTTATCATTTCTAAAGCAGCTTGACCTGGAAGCATACAGTTAAAATTGTGGTGACTGTTAATGACAGTTTTATTGGACACTATGCTTATAGTTCACATTTTGAGGTCTGTATGTAATTGATCTTTCTACCCTACATGAGAAACACTGCAATAAGTTGGTTGCAGCACCACATTATAGATATAGAGAAATAATAATGATGTCACCTTGAGATTCAAAGATCGTGGAATAGTAATAGTCTCCTAGCTCATTCTCCCAACTGTGATGACCTCTCCAGTACTAAATCTTAACAGTCTCAGCATTATTTTTGAATTATTCATGCTAGCCTTTTCCCTCACTACAAAATCAAGGAAAATGAATGCATCATGCTCTGTCAGCTCCACAGGTATTTTGGTAAAAATATAAAATGTTATTTGGTTTCAAAAAATCTGTGCAGCAATACAGGTCACTTGCTGGTCTGAACAAAAACAAGAATTCATATGCAGAAGACACGGGACACATATATTGCAAGTCTGACCGAGGCATTTTGAATCCCTGGAAGTTCCCAAACCTGTGTTTTGATTAATTGCATCTTTATCTGTAGAAATAAGACGAGAATTAAACAAGCATCGATACACACAAACCATTTGGCAATAACTTTGAGAGCGCAGCGTTGCCATCATTCCAGGCGTTGAGCAGGATGACGAAACACGGATAATTACAGATTAGGAACAGAGAGGCGCTTTTAACGTTATATTTACAACTGAAATTACGGGTCAAGCAGTAAAGACAAGAGACATTTCTTGAAGTGCAGCGGCACTGCGATGCGCTGAGGACAACTGCTCTGTGCCCAGAGGCAGCAGCTTGATAACTCTTCTAGATTATCCAACCTGGATAACAAGAGAGAGCTACAGTTTTACTCCAGTGATGGATCTCATAAAAAGTGCACATGGGAATAAAATAAAATGCATGTAAATGTAAACTCAAGCAGGTATCCTGATTCATCTGTAGCTGGTGACCTTTAAGTTCATGATGAAAAACAAATGTCAAGCTTTCAAAAGACAGGAGTATCCCTGGCTTTGCTGGGGATTTTGTATGCTATCGCACAGACTGTATTAATTTAGTCGGGCATCAATAACCTTGAAATCAGGATTTTGCACTGAAAATCTAGTTTTATGTTTATTCAGAAAGCAAAGATAAAAGGCGACTTTATTTTAAGGGACCCTCCGGTGGCTACGGGGCAAACGTAATGTAATGTTCCTGATTTTGCCTACCTTGCTGTTCAACACCAGCTCCCATGGCAACAGATTTTATATGAATGCGAAGAGTGTGATGAAGATCTCCCTTTATTTTGCGCAGAGTTTAATTATGGCAAAGTCTCCTGTCTGCAGAGTTATTCGGCATCCCTGGAATGGCAAAAGCTCCTGGAAAGCCGTGGTCACAACAAGCCCCAAGGCCGACCAGACGAGGAGGGAACAACCGCATTTCTCTACCTTGGCCAACAGTAGAGACGCTGCGTTTATACTGACACAAAAATTTTGAACAGATTAACAGGGGAATATCGAGTAATTGCTAAAGAAGCAACATATGATCAATTAATTACTTCTCTAACTCTTAACAAAAAATCCTTTCATGCTACCGTTCTCTCCTCAATTAGTTGGTAAGCCGAAAGACAGTCAGTCTGAAGGTTTCACCTAAACACAGAAAGGAGACTAAAACATTTTAATTGTTTTTCCCCCCTTTTTTTAATATTGATTTTACTGGTTTCCACTGATTTTGATATCGCTCAAGACTTACCTGCTTTTGCTACATCCTCTTTGTTCCAGCTTATAAAGGGACACTCTTAACTCTGATGAATGTCATGTTGTATTTTTAAAGAAACAAAAACCCACCCACATGTCAAAAAGAACAACAAAAGCATTTAAAAAAATCACTGGATTTAATGCAATTGACCATCAGCCAGGACTGTCCCCACCGCAGTGGTGGGGCTGTTAACATGCACAGCAAAGCGTCCCAGCAGGGGAAAAGAATATTACAGGCTGCCGGGCAGTCGCAGAGGAATCTGGAGACAGCGAGGAATGGAAGACAATTGGGATGCACACCTTCCCTCCACGCGGCAACGGCGGCACTGCAAACTAAGTCGATTACAATTACAAATAACCCAGGTTTTCTCTTCGCCTGTAATTCATGCCTGTTGAAATCAAAGGGAGCTTTGCCGCCGACTTCAGTGAGACAAGGATTATCCCCTTAGTTGGGCTATTTGTGTTAATTTTCTACCAAAAGTCTAGATTTTTGATCACTTTATATTTCTGCACAAAACGGGTCCATATTTTAGTGTCACGTCAAAGACACATTCTGAATTTCAAATGCTTTTGTATTTACTGAAGACGGACGGACTCCAGACTCTACACCAACAGCAACAAACCAGGACGGTCTGTTGTCGCCGTTGCAGCTCGTTGCTGCACAAACACGTGATATCTTTTGAAACTGTGCGGGGTCCTGCGGTAACAATGGTGGAGTCATTCCGCCAGTGCGTTGGCTTTTCCTCTCCTGATGGCACAGGGACTTGAAAGAGAACGTTATCTGCCTGCCAGAGCAAACGCCGAGCCTGGATCCCCAGGGCTGCCCAATGATTCCAGCACGGCCCCCTTGGATTAGAGCTCCGTCCCCCACGTTGGCAGGAGATGGGCTACACGACCCAACGGCACTTTTCATCTCTGTGGTTTTTTGTATTTTGTGTTTCTACGATAGCCAGAGTCAACGGCCTCGGCGATCAGAGGGTCTTTCAAAGCAGAACATACAGGCTCTTACTGAACGGTGATGAATGACGTTGAACTTGGAACAACGCAACCGAATATATCTAGGGAAAAATAGTCTTGAACAAAGCTTCTTGATGACGAAAGGAAATCTGGCCAGATGTAGAAGTGAAAGGAACGTACGAGTGATAATAGCAGATTATATGTGAGCAACCACAAGTTGTCTGAGGACTCCTGGGGACGCACATGCCAACGTGCCCACAGGGCAGGACTCACAGACCTCACCATCTCTGCTCGCGCTCCTTGCTGTTCATCTAATTCCGGCCATCAAATCCTCATCACTAGGAGAAACACGTGTATCAACAGTCAGAGAAATTCAGCTCCTCATTCCTGGCCATTGATCAGCATCGTAGGGAGTTTAATCAGCTCCTTGAAATTCCTTTCCCCTTAATTTCATAAGTCCGCATCTATTTTAGGCTCTTGATATAAACCCCTCCAAATATTTGTGGGTAATTCCTGTACTTCTGCTTATTCTTGTAAGCCCAGAGGACTAGACAGCAGTAGAGCCAGATCCCATTTTTAGCCTCTAGTTTCTATTTTAACGTTGAACTTCCGTTGAGTTGTTAAATAAAAAGGCACATAAGCATCTTTGTGGATAGCAAGTCTGCTGGTTAAATCTGCCTTTAACCTTTCTTACATTTATCTCTTCCAAGATGTGATTGCTTTTATTGTTCTGTTTTCAAAGGTGCGTATACACCTTTGTGCACGCAGGGTGCCTAAAACCAGAAATCAAATCGCTTCATTCGGATTAAAAGGAATCACAGTAAATTGCATTTAGGGAAATGTCAAGGAAAAAAAAGGGTGAATTCTTGGTCCCAAGAAGTCAAAGTTCGCTCATCCTGCTGCACTTCTCAAGGCTGCAATATTTTGTGTAATTCTGCAAACTCTGACCGCATTTTATTTCTACGCTGTATTTGTCCTTGTTGCTTTTCAGATTTCCTTGCTATTTGGGTCTTTTAAATGAAACATATGCTTTCCGAATACCCCATTCAGAAAACTGAATATTTTCAAGTGAAATTTCATTTTGTTTTTCTCTGCCTGCGCTTTCCAAGTGAGTGGAACCTGGGACTTTTCTTAATTCAAACTATACATATATTATGCTATATGAGGCACAGTGATGATTTTATTCCAGCATAAATGTCATTCCCACATAGTAATTTCATTTGGACTAGTAGTAGTGATTTTTTTTTTAGGTGTTTGCACCTCATACGAATGTTACAATTCAGAATATTTCAGGGAAGGATAATGGCAAAGCCAATTAACCTGCAGAGCAGGATTTACTGGTTTCCACTGGAAACACCGGGTCTCTCCTACTCTTGCCATATATTTTTGCAACAAAATCAAGATTTTTATTTAATTAGAGAACGCCTAGAAATATGCACGTGAAAGTGAAGAAATGTGCCCGTTTCCCCTTAACTCTTCACCTACGAGCGTTGTCAGATAAATGCCGCTCGGTACCGGAGGTCGGCTTCGGTTTGCACCGCACTCTGCATTCCTGAACTCCTTCCCAAACCTCGGGAAGGCAACGAGAGGAAAATAAATAGCAGATGTGGGAATTGGGAAAAGGAAACGGTCATTTTTCCAGCGTGGGTCATGGAGAATAGATTAGTAAGTCCGGGATAGTTGAAACGCGCTGGCACCAGCCGCTGGCCCTGGCCCAGCACAAACAGTGCCAAATTTCGTGAGAGTCGGGAGCTTTGTGCTGGCTGCCAATTTCTCCTGGTTCTCCACACGCCATGTAAATGCCCTTGGCTCGTAACGCCAGCACTTCAGCCTCTCCGGAGGGCGCCCCGGTGGCTCTGGGTGTCCCCACCGAGGACAAAGCCAAGCCCAGGCTCCCAGTTGCGGGAGCAAACTGGTCCCACATTGAGCGCGCATGGAAGGCGTGACGTTGGGATTGGATCTTCATTGTAGCCACACCAGATTACAGAGCGTTGGCATGAAACCTGGCTTGGGACAGCAGGGCACGCTGGAAAGCACCGATGACGTCTGGGTAGGGACCTGAGTTCATTTTTATGTGTTATTGATAAACACCACATGATGCCACTTCAGGTCGTGATAAATCTAGGAGATAATAACTTAGTTCAGTAACTCTGAGCCGAACAGGAATAATAATTGCTCCCCAGCACCATCTTAGACTCACACGATGTTTGTGCCACGTTCCTACCGAGGACAGACTAACACCCTGACAGCGAAAATGCGGCTCTGGCCACATGAGAAGTGGCCAAGCTCCGGTGGCCACGGAGACCACCCAGCCACCGCGCGACGAATGAGATGTCAGCCCGGCATCCCGCGGCTCAGGATGTTATTCTTGTGCGGCCCGCAATCAATTATGTCTGTACAAAATGACTACACTCACTTTTTTTCGGGTCTCCGGGAAATCTTTGTTCAAATTGAAGATGGTTTTCTAACAGGCCCCGCTCTTTACCCAATTTTCCAGCTGAGTTGACTGAGGCCCAGGCAGGTCAAAAGGCTTCCCCAAGGTCAGGGAGGGAATCAATGAGTTGGGTCAGATTAGATCTCAGCCTGTTCTTCGCTTTTCATCCCTTACTGTTACTGCCAGATCACCATTAGAACCAGGTTAACAAAAATGTCATGGATGTGCTTTAAAAATATGTATTTTTAAACTCGTTATCCCAATAAGAATTAAGTTCTTTAGATAGCACGCTCCATAAGATTAGGTTTCAAGAGGTTAGGCCTCTACTGCAAGGAATTCAATATCCAGCATAATGTAAAACCGCCAGCAGGAGAAATATTTTTACTGCTGTGTAAAAATAATAAAAATGCAGAAAAATAAAATTCCCAGATCAAATGCTGAAGCTCTCACCCAGGTCAAGTCCTGCCTGGCTTTAATTGTATTTTGCCTTGAGAAAAGGCTTCAGATCTGGCCACAAAGTAGTATCCTGATCCCGTGGCATGAATGGCGTTTTATTTACTTATTCCCTGAAATACGCTGTAGAATTCAGGCAGCAGTTGACCTAAAAAGAATCGCTCATCCGAATCTGAAGGAACTACTGTATTTTGGAGAATAAAGCTGGGCTATCTCTTCCAGGCAACCACTATGTAATTTGATGTGAATTGACCAAAAAAGCCCATTTTCCCGCAAGGGACAAGTGTGTTTCATGGGGGTGGCCTGGAGACCCCCCACCCCAGCCTGGACCATCTCATGTCCTACAGCATCCCATATATGGCCCTTTTCAGGACAACTTTTTCAGACCATTTGAGGGGGCATTTGTGCTGGCCCTGCGTGCTGCGACACCTCCTTGCCAGCTCCATTGATGCACGAAGATGTGGTACAAAAAAACCCAGGAATATAAATTTCAGAGCTTTTCCTACATAAATAAAGCAAAGAACATGTTAATCAAAGCGGGTTCCTCTTTTCTTCATCCGCGTCCTGTTCTGGGCTCTGTGCTTTATAGGCAATGGGAAAAGATTGCTTTGGAGAGGGTTGTCGGGAATTGGTGCCGGGCGCAGTCACGGACGCGCTCGGAGCTCTTGGCAAAGTTCAGCAATGAGGAAGCTGCACCTCATCGGTTCTCATCTGCAGATCAAAGCGATTCGCTGGCAACATGAAAAGGCTGTATTTAAAAACTGACAGGATACCCTTAAAAAAATTAAAAGAACAAGCTGAAGAATTCTGGGAGGAATGCATTTTGAGTTTCAAGCAAAATAAAACAACATCTTAAAAGCAGTATTAAAAATATCCTTAGACTCAAGAGAAACATTTGTATTTGTCCAGTGTTGAAACAATATACGAACCAAAATGATCTCGGTGTTGCAGTTCAGTATAGAAGCATTGGACGGGGTTAAACTGTGCTGAAAGGGCAGTCAAAGCTGCAGCAGGGAGGGGATGCTGGGGAATTGAAAGCAGCATCCTGAGAGCAGAACAGGAGTTAGGAACGGTTTAAACGAGATTTGTAAATGCAGGATCCAGAGCAGTTGTTCATCGGCTCCTTTTCTACCTTCCAACATTATCAGGAAGGTAAATGTTACCTCTGTTTTGACTAGTTCTGATTCCTCAGGCTTGTTCTGCAGTTGCCTTTGCCTGCGTCCCGTTTTTGTGAGAGCTGGAGCAGAAGGAGGTTTCAGCAGATCCCGACCGCTCAGGGAGCGCATTTCCCTTCCCACCCAGGGACTTGCTTACGCTTACAACCTGCTGCGGGTTAACATGAATTATTTCATGTTAAGGTGCCATGATCAGAATGTAATACCAATTTGCAGTGCTCCAAACTATTGTTACCATTGTGGCAACCAGGCTGCAGTTATGGAACTTGGTGATACTCTAAAATACTCCTTTTCACAGCTGGATCCAGCCCTGCATAGAGGTGAACCGCTTGTTACTCATTGCACCCCAGACTATTCCCTGTAAAGATATTTGAGACCTGTATGGTATTGCCATGAACCATATGCTGACCTAAAGAAAATGAGAAGAGCAACAGTAACTCCAAAGTGTCAGAAAATATTTAACATTCAACTTGTTTTCCCGTGGACCAAAACATGTGCCGTGTTCCAATACAAAGCCTCTTGTGATCAACAACTGTGACCACTTCAGAATGAACCAGTTCATTGCATGTTGAAGCAACGTTGTTGGTCAAGAAACCAGTTTTTGGCACAGGTCCTTTAGATGCTCCTTCACTTATCTCCAAGGACGCAGCTCCTGTTATCTTCTCGCTTGAAGACTCTGAGGCCTTTTTATGTCACAAAGGTTCGGAGGTTCAAAGCCTGCAGAAGTTATGGTGAGCAAACATACTCATGCTAGGTGAATTCCAGCAGGTTGGTGCTAAAGTAATTGCGGATTTGGACCATGAATTTTAAATCCGTATAATTAGGTTCAAACAAATCAAACAAATAAGTTTATTTCTGTAGTGTAAAAATCCAGATTTCAAAATTCTGGGTTCAACAAGCTCTTGGAAAGCATTTTCTGCATCCCGATAGTTGTGGAAGCGTTTTCTCTGCGAAAAGGTTTTGAGATGCTTGAAGAAGGGGTAGAAGGTTGGCAAGAGGTCAGGTGAATATGGTGGATGAGGCAAAGCTTTGTAGCCCAATTTGTTCAACTTTTGAAGCGTTGGTTGTGCGACGTGTGGCGGGTGTTGTGAAGAACTGGGCCCTTTCTGTTGGCCGATGCCGCTGCAGGCGCCACAGGTGTTGGTGCGTCTCAAAGCACCAAACAGTGACCACGACCCTTTTTTGGTACAAGTTTGGCTTTGGGAAGGGCTATGGAGGTTCTTCTTGCTCCAGCCACTGAGCTGGTCATTGCTGGTTGTTGTATGAAACCCACTTTTCGTCTCATGTCACGATCTGATGGAGAAACGTTCGTTGTTGTTGTGTAGAACAAGAGAAGAGCCCAGACTCGAGCTCCTGCGTCATCTTGGCAATGGAGGCCCAACCAACTGTCCAGCCCCCCAAGGGCCCCTTCGCTTTCCCTCAGCTGCCCAAGGACACAACCACTTGCCGTCAGATTTTCAGGAAAGCACAAGGAGGAGCTGACAACAGGAGTGACAGCAGGTAGAACTGGTCCACACCTTGTATATTCCTTGTATATTCCATGTTGCCGGCACCGCTGCCATGCAGCGCGCTGGTGATCCACGCGGGTGAGCCGGGGAACCCGATTCCTTTGATACAGACACTCTCCACAACAAAACAGACACATTTCTACCTGTAGAGAGTGATTCAACAGTTTTGATTATTCTTCAGCGGCTACGTGATGAGGTTTGCTAAGACTGAAGATTCCACAAGGCTGGAGTTCTACACAGGGTTTATAAAAGCACACAGAATTCATGCATTTTACATAGACAGGCTCCCTAACGTGTCACACTGTATTTTAGCAGCTGAACTTGCTGTGATTCAGTAAAAGAATCCTGCTTCTCTGCGATGGATCGGGGCTCTGCAGCCTCCTCCACGTGCATATATCATCATTGACTTCCAAAAGAGAGCAGTTGGCTTGAGGGACAGAGGTGCACCTCCTCTAATGGTATATACTACACTCTGCAGCAACCTTTCCTCTCATATTTCAGAGTTGAAAAAGGCCTGTCAAAAAGGGGCTATTATGAAAGGGAATTTGAAGACATTCATAAACATCTAGACAGAAAATTGCATTTTCAATATGAGAACCTCAATAGTTAAGGCTACATTTGGGAGATCACTATGGCCCTCTTATTTTCTGCTTACGCTGTCAAATTTTGAATTCATGTTGGGTTTTTGAGCAATTCAAACAAAGGATACTTTCATAAACATCCATTTCATAAACTACAGCATATCTAATTCTTTAGGTTCTGAAGGCTGAGCTGAATGTAGTGTTTGTAGTCTACTGAGAATATGTCTGGAAAACATAAAACAATCTACTAGGTAAGTTACAAAGCTGTTGACATAGGGAATGAAAATGGAAATTCTGTAGTAGTCTCCTCCATCCCCAGTTTTACGCCGTACTTTGCCTGATGTTAGCTGATTGGTGCAGTATATCTTGATGTTACTATCCCATTTCAGAAATGTTCTGACATTATCTATTTGGCAGCTTGAAAAATAGTATCAAACTCCCAATGCATTTGAGTGCACGTTTCCACACGGCAATCGCAATATCCATTTCCACCGGTGCAAGAGGCAGGTTAGTACCGACTTCAAGTGGATTCATTTCTGAGAGCACGAGACGTGATCCTACCGAACGCGTGTGTCACACAAACACACACACACACACACACACACACAGCCTGCCCGGGAACACCAAAAGGAATGGATGTGATTGAATTCCCAGCGCCTCCCAGTAAACACGCGGGTTCATTTGGGAGCAAATCTGCTCCTTCCAAGTCATTGATGCCGCGAGTTCTGTGAGTGCGACGGCACAGATCATTGTTGGCAATGGGATGAAATGCAAGGAGGAATCTTCATTCATAAAAAAATAGAATTATGAAGAATATTTTTTCAAATAATTTGCGCTGATTACAAAGATGGGCACGTCTCTAAAGAGGCTACAACAAGCCAGTCGCTTGAAGGATGTGTTTGTTCTGTTGCAGATAGGCTTAATATGTCAACAGGAAAAAATATACGCTGTAAATTCTGCTGTAATAATTATTGGAAATGTTTGAGCCTTGCTGGAACTTGGCAATAGCTGCAAATGCTCCACTAAATATAGGACTCCAGGCACACTTAATTTAATAGGAGATTTATCAGTGGCCTTATTGACCAAAACTTCCTCTTATTTAATATTTATAAGCCTTTTTACCACACAAATTTCTCTGTAGCAAAACAGACAAAATTTACACTGGTTCGCTTCAACAATACTGTCAAAGCACTTTCCAACAACTCCAGGAATAGAGCAGCCAGGAGATAACTAAACCGGCTCAAGTAGGGCATATGAAACACCGTAACTTTTTATGGGTTTGCCCTACAGAAAACGAAGCCAATCTCTGCTGATATCCCCTTCATTTACACGGTTTGCTCTGGGATTTCCCCACAGGCATTAGTGGCTGGCAAACAACTCCCAGCACCTTGATTACAGGAAATCATATTTCTCCCCATGCCAAGCTTCTTCACAAGCCCTGAAAGCGGTTTGCCTACTAACATATATTTTCTTAACTTACCAGTAATTCTACACTTCGAACCACCCAATTTCCTTCCTCTCCCAGTGCAGGAACCAGTTGTATTCCTGCTCAATATATCCGGACTTGCTTTTTGGTTTTTAAATAGAGATGAGTCCATGCTTCCATATTTGAAAGTGGAATCAAACACGCTTGGAGAATGTTTTGGAGGAAGAGGGAAAGAAAGAGCTTTATTTGCAGGGATTACACATTATTTCAAAGGCGATGCCAATTTAAAACGTGCAGATCTTTATCTCAGCTCCTCCAAATTTCACAAATTGTGGAGGTGAACTGCAGAGACACAGACTGATCAAATTGTGATGTGAGGAAGATACTTTTAGTAAAGCAGTGACGTTTTTCAGTGACCTCAGTTGCCAGTGGCAATGATGTGCCATCCCCACCGATTCTCATCGGTGTCTGCATTTTGCTACAAAAAACGTTGCTTCAAACCTCCAATCTGCTCCTATCCAGACTGATGAGCCCCAGATAATCACACTTCTTCAAAACTACCCCCAGACCTCTTTTCTTTCCTACAGATGATATCCCAGATCATCAACATTTAACTCTTTAAAGTTCCCGGACACACTCCCGTGCTCATCCACCTCCTGGGGACCCAGGTGTGCTTCTTAGCATTTGGCACCAATTAAAATACGAACTTGCATAATGTGCAGCAAACAAAGGTATGGCATAAGATACGCTTTTTATTCTTAAAAACCTATTTTGAAACCAGATCCAGAGTACTTTTCCCATCCACACACACACATGCTGTCCTTCAGGGCCAATTAAAGCACATAACGTGCCCAGATCAAATAGCTCGCTCCGTATTGACGTGAACTTTCCAGGTTTCAATTTGCAGGACACATCCCCGCTGTTGAGAAAACGCAATCGTCTTGGCAAATGAAATCAGAGTTTCTGGTTTCATTCAGTTTTTCTTTTTCTTTTTTCTTGGTGATTAGAAATGTGAAAAGCAAGAGTTATTCACGTGTTCAAGTGAAATAATACAAGGTTACGTTACTGCACTGATTCACAGCTGAGGAGGTTCATGCCGAGAGGTCACCGGAGCACAGGAAGTGATCGGGGCCAGATTCTGGCTCAGTCCAGCACACACACACAAAGGCAAAAATCTGTTCCGCCTGTGCTCCGACCTGACGATGTTCTCTGGGGGAAAATTAAAAGAACTATAAGTGAGGTCCAAATCAGAGCCATTTCCAATCTGACATCTTCCCCGAGACTCCATCTGTTTCTCTGCAGCGAGCGAGAGGGTCGGGACAGCCCCGGTGCCCAAGTCTCTTCCACAGCAGCTGTTGCAGAAAGTCGATGTTCTCAGAGGTTAGTCCTTAACAAGGCATTCAATCCAGCCTGAAATATTTGTGAATTCACATCTCAAAGCCTGTAATAAACCCTTTTTTTTTTCAGTTCTCCATCTCACCCCATTACATTCTTGACTCTGAGGTTCATGTGTTGGTTTAAGCCTTGGTTTACGTGGAGGTGAATTCTCGTGCTGTCACTAGAAGGGCATTTTGCACACAACTGCAGACAGATGTTCCAGTCCCGGGAAAACACCGTCCCATACCTGAACACACCGCATTAAATGAACAATGTCTTATACATGACAGAATTAATAACAGATAAAGAAAAGAACCGAAAGAAAATGCCTTGAATGAAGAACAAAGACATGGGACACGACTTGAAAACCGTTTTAGAAAATTCCTATCTTCTTACAGCATCAGCGTTATGAAAATTTCCCCGTAAGCTTTAGTGTTAGTGAACTAGACTGGATGTGTCACAGCTGAGTGCTGGAGACTCCTAGGGAGGATTTTCAAACTCAGTGGCTCTCATAGATAATTTAATAAAGTCTGGCAAAGGGGGAGATATATATATATATCTATATAAATAGATACAGAAATATATCTGTTCTGTTGACACCAATGCCATTGACCAGAGATACATCTATTAATAAGTGGAATAGTAACAGTCTCCTCAGTCTTGCTCTTGTCATTAAATTAGAGGGAAAGTAAGAAGTTCAGTTGTTATAATGGTGCTTCCTCAAAGTAACAAAGATGAAAATCTGGACAGCAAAAGGATTAGAGGGGATTTGAATAAGATGGTCATAATTAAGAATGAGGAGTACCCTTTCCGCCTCATTTGCTACCAGGAGTATGTGACACTGAACTGAGTTACAATGCAGTGCAGCTAGAACCAGTGCAGAGAAACACCTGATATTGTGAACAGACAACTTGTGGACTCGCTACCAAAACCCAGGACATGAGGTTTTTAAGAATGTCTGGATATTTTACTTTCTCTATTCAAACCTGTTATAACGCCAACTGAAATCATAATAAAGATAATCAATTTTCATGCTTCAGGCAATAGGGATATCAACATGGGAGAGGAGTCCAAAAAGATTAATACATATTTTGAGGAGGTTTCCACTTCCGAGAAAGTTTCAGGAACTGCCTACTTTTGAGGAAAGGTTATCAGGACAGAGGGAAGATTTCATCCTGCTTAGCACTGTTTCCCTTTAATTTGGTATTCTAATATTTTAAAAATAAAACAAATTTGTTTTTAAGAGATAGAACACCACGCTGAGCTTTCTAAAGGGCTAAAACCGGTACACTACGTTCACTAATACTTGGGAGGTGTTAACAAGTCCTGTTTATTTTGAGGTCGCATAGATCTGTAGGTATTTCTTTGGTAACGCTGGCCTGTGTCGGCAGTGGGACAGCGGTCCTTTGGGGACGTCACCGCTCAGCACCGTCTGTGTCGATATCCTGAAGGATGAAAAGGCAGAAAAAGAGTAGACAGTGGTTTAGAAAAGGAAGATTGCAGAGATGGGTCTTCAGAACAGTATTTTTATAAAAGTGCTTTTGTTTGAGCTTTTTTTTGCCAAGCAGCAGATCCACCTCTTCTTGTGGAAATTTCCACCTTCCTTCCTTTTCATTCACACCATACTGGATTTTTAAATGTCTGAGAAAAAGAAATAATCAGCGTTTTAGAAGTCTGATACTCATGTTCTAAAATAAAAACTATCTCTAGGGTATCCCACCCAGTCCAGAGTTCGCTGATGTGAAGAGATCTTCTATTGAGCGGTGAGATCATTTTCACAGAAGATACCGCGTTAGTATGGGGCACGCAGTGGCAGTACCTATCAATTGTCCATTAAATCCAGGCTTCATTAGAACTCCTGGAGAGCTCCGTTCTCTCTTGTCGGCATCCAGCATCGCAGTTACACAACTGTTCCAATCATCTGCTCAGCAACAGCTCATGCAAAGCCAAGTCACAGAGGTGAACTCTGCATAGAACAGGAAACGTGAACCAAAAGCCTGTAACTCGTAACTTATTACAAACATGTAACACCTTTTTGTGTACTTTCCGTTTATTGCAATACTCTTTGCTGCTTTAAATGCAATTCCCCTGATAAACGGTTCCTATCGTGAGATCTGAATTTGATTTCTTGTTGTTAAACCATTTCTATGAGCTGTAGTTCATCCTTCACAGATCACACATGTTACAGATCACGTCTCTCTTGTTTGCAGGTTGCAATTAGCAGGGTGCTGTGGAAGCTCTGGACATTTTACCACCTGAGAACAACTTAAGTAGTGACTTTTGGCCAATGCTTTGCCCATGTAGATAGTAAAGAAAGGCAGACAGAGCGGTAAACACTCCTTGCTCACATTTCCTGGAGACTCTGGGTTAACGGCCCAGAAAGCAAAAGGGAAAACTAAGTGTCATGTTAAAAATATTAGTGTGAAAACCAGCAGGAGTGCCTCGGTACTGTCACACAGCAGTTACACACCCTTTTGTAATCTCGAACCAAGCGCAGCTATTGCAAAGGTGTTCTTAATTACATTGGGGAAACTTCTGCATCTTGGATCGTATTTTTTATATATATATATATATAGAGAGAGAGATTCAGATTAAACCCACTGATCCTAACTCAATGCAGCTTTATTTAGTGCGTTCATTCTCTATGAAAAAGCTTTTCAGAAATCTCTAATGACCTTTAAAAAATTGTTCTGATCGTTCCCAAGCAGATCCTCCCATTTTGTGGCAGCCTCTGAGTCGCACAACGTGACTAATAAACTAAGATTCAGGCAGCGAAAGATTATCTACCTTGAACATTAATGGTTTCTTATTGCAAACTTTACGGGCACTTTTTGTCCTGTTTTGTTATTCAAATAGAGCTGGCCCTACAGTCTAATTCACAACCCCCACCCTCAGCCGTAACTTTGCAAACAAGCCTAGGAAATGTTTAAAAACACATTTCAGCCGCAAAGCCCGCGCTTCGCTCCCTGATGTGGTGGGTTTTGGTCAGCGGTGCTTAAAGGGAAAGGAAAAAAAAGGTCCTTGACTACCCCGAGGGCCTTGACTCCTCCCGCGTGAGCGCCCACAGCCTTGTTTTGTCATGGACTTTTCCAGAAATCGGCGTTTCTGGCCACCTGAGTGAGCCGGTGCGGCCCCGGGGCAGCTGGGCGGCATCACCGCTGATCGCACCGCCTGGCGCGGCCTTATCAGCGGGACCAGGGGGCGGGGTGGCCCCTGGAGCCCGGAACCCGGCCCAGAGCAGCCCCAGCGCAGGTAGGAGGCCGGGGCCGGGCCTGGGGGTCGGGGTTGGAGCCGGGGCCTGCGGGCTGGGGCCGGAGCCGGAGCCGGGGCCGGGGCCTGGCGCTGCAGGCCGGGCCGAGGCCGCGGGGCCGGGCCTGCTGGGCCGCTTCCCCCGCCGCGGCGTTCCGGGCCACGGGCGCTGCCGAGCGGCTCCGCCCCGCCGGGAGCAGCCGCCCCCGCGGCGCCGGGGACGCGCCGGCGGCCTCTCCGCCGCCCTCCCTCGTCCTCCTTCTCCCCCTCCTCCCGGGGCCTCCGCGGGCCTGGCCGGGGGCGGCGGGGCCGTGTGCCGGGGCCGTGTGCCGGGCTTGCGCCGGCGGAGCTGCCGCCCGGGCGGGCCCGGTGCCAGCGCCGCTCCCCGGGGCCCGGAGCAGCTGTGGCGGGGCTGGGAGTCGCGGGCCGTCGTGCTGGTGTGGCCGGGGCTCAGTATCGCGGCGCGGGGGCTGCTCTGCCCACGGTGTCCGCGTTCCTGCGGGGGAGCTGCCCCGAGTGGCCCCGCTGTGCGGGATCTGCCCCATGGGTGGAGGGGAGAAACTGACCAGAGATCTGATCGATGTTTGTAAACATCTCCGGGTGGGTCAGAGGACGGACCGGACTCTGTTCAGTGGTGCCCAGCGCCAGGGTGAGGGGCAGCGGGCACAGACTGGAACACGGGAGGCTCCATCTGGATGTGAAGGGAAACTTAATTATTTTGAAGTGGCAGAGCCTGGCCCAGGCTGCACAGAGCGGGTGTGGAGTCTCCTTCCCTGAGACATTCAAACCGCCTGGACCCACCTGTGTGATCCGTGCTGTGACCCTGCGTGAGCAGGGGGGTTGGACCGGGGGATCTGCGGTGGTCCCTTCAACCCAACCAGCCTGGGGCTCTGGGGCCGTGGCTGCAGGGAGATGCTGTTGTGCAGCTCAGCCCCAGCTGGCAGGGGCTGCCGAGCCTGTCCCCAAACAGAATCACAGGGTGTCAGGGGTTGGAGGGCCCTGGAAAGCTCATCCAGTGCAATCCCCCCATGGAGCAGGAACACCCAGATGAGGTTACACAGGAAGGTGTCCAGGCGGGTTGGAATGTCTGCACAGAAGGAGACTCCACAACCCCCTGGGCAGCCTGGGCCAGGCTCTGCCACCCTCACCCCCAACAAGTTTCTTCCCAAATTTAAGTGGAACCTCCTGTGTTCCAGTTTGCACCCGCTGCCCCTTGTCCCTGCCCAGGGGAGGTGTTTTGGTGGCTCTGGGGGAGCTGAGGTGGTTCTGGGTGTGTTGGTGTCCGTGGGGCTGTGGGCGCAGCTCTGCGGGGGCAGCAGCCGGTGGTCAGATCAGATTAGCATTAAACCGTGGTGAAATAATGCGTGTCACATTGGCACCAATGTAAAAATGCCTTTTTGCTGTTGACATGAAAGCCAAGCTCTGCAAATATTTGTAAAATACATATAGGATTGTAACTGCACACAGTTTTTTAAGCAAAGTAAATGTAAGGAATGGCTTTTCTTTTTTCACCCCAACTCCCAAATAAACCTGTTACTGAGTTGCATCATATTTTTGTGTAATGGAGTTTGTACCAAATGGCAAGGTGGGATCTCTACAGTGCTTCCATTTTATGAACTGAGGCATAGCACTTAGCTTAGAAATGACTGTAATAGCTTAATTCTTGTGTCCAGACTTACGCTTCCCTGCGCAGAAGACAAGGGTTGTGTTCTGGAGGGGCCAATTTCTTGCTTCAGGTGCTGATCGGGGGTTGGGGCTTTTGCCCTCTTGAACAATTCCACCTCTGGCTTGATTTATCTTACGAATTCCTTAATGTGTGTCTCACTGCTATGATGTTTGTAAAGCTTGTTGCTTCTGGTGCAGAAAACCCACCCCTGTAATGCAGAAACATCCAGTTAGGTGAAATATACAGAGTTGCTTATTTGTTTTCTTGTGAATGCTTTGACATAATTTTTCCTAAAGTTGTGTTTGCTTTGTTTTCAAACAGAGATGTTCCAAATCTGGACAATTCTACCAAAAGCCTCAAGCTCCAGGGGGAAAAAAGATGTAGCCATGTGAGCCTGCAAGGTGGCTTTAGCAATTCCTATCTGCATTCTGATCCATGACAAGTTAATTACACCAATTACACCAGCAACTGAACAGAAGCTCTATAGGAAACTGTTGTAGTTATATTGCAACTTGTGTTACCGTGACTACTTTATCTCTTGATAACTCTGTAATTAACTTGTCACCACTGTTAATGCTTAACGTATGTAGAGAATCAGTTAATGGCATCACTAAAGGGGTAGTAGCCTGGAGGAGAAGCTCATGCCCTTTGGGAAGGTTATCGGGGTTTCCCTGAATGGTTAATTTAAGGACTTGTGCAGAAAAAACATGAAGTTTGTTACGGGAAGTGTGGATAAGATGGAAAGGCTGACCCAGAGAAATTCTGTTTAAACTGCCTTAAGTGACAGGGGAAACTGGTAGTGTGAAAAATCCAAAGGAGAACATGTGGAAGACAGGGATGGTGGTTTTCGTAGTGTTCTTTTCCCATGTAATTAGGGTCTTGGCGAAGTGAGAGCAACTGATGTGTATGCATTAAAGCTCGGTGTGCTGGCTCTACCCCATTGTGCTCCAGCCGTTGTTGGTGCTGTTTCATGGAAACAAATTGTTGGGGTGTATAACATCAGCCTCGAGACTGTGCTGTTCTGCCTGGGATGCACCTGACCTAAATCAAACTGATTTTCTGCCAAGTGGCAAAAAAAATCAAAACCCTTGGTGCTTGTGATAGCCGTTAGCGTATTGCGCTTTATAATTTTGCAGAACAATATGTTAAATTGTGAATGATTTCCTGTTTGAGCTCTGTGCAGTCAGCAAGCGCCCAGCCTGCTCTGGGTCGCCCGTTCCCAGAAGTTGGCGGGCAAAGCTGAACATGCGTCCCCCCAATCGCACCACTCGTGAGAGCGAGCACTTGGTAAATCTCTTTGTTTTTATTATGGACGCCGATCTGCCAGTTGCAAAAATGCATTTATGGACATTTTTCTGCAAGCACAGTGCTGGTGGCAGTTTTTACTGACAAATTGAGTCATACGGACAGTAGCTCAAGATGCGCTTACTTTATTGACGGATTGTGCGAACTGAGTGTTCATAAGATATCTGGACTGGTGAAGAGAGCATAACTAATGAGAAAATGTGGGACAAAGTTTTAAATTTGGGAGGCTTGAAGTCTTTTGGGTAGTGACAGGTTTCAGCCCGTGCCTTGCTTGGTGTTGCAAACTTCTTCATTAATGCCGTAATAAAAAGCCAAAGGCCTGTTTGGTGTCCTTACTGCAGACTTGCAGTTGTTGAGTTCCTGAGGGTCCCTGTTCTATGCTTGTGCTCATTTATCTGAAGGTAGAATGAGCAAAACCCTCCTGATGCAAGAGAAATTCCTGTGTTAAATTTGGCCTCCTCTAAGTTTAACATTGTCACTGGCACAGGTGTGTTTGGACCAGCATTGAGTTAAATATGAGGCTGGAGGAGCAGCTGAACTAGAAAACCAGACCAAACCTGCACTGAAGTGTTTGCCAGAAATACAAAATGCAGTTTTGAAGCTGATGATCTACTTGTGTGGGCCAGACTAGCACTGAAAAACTCAAATGTGTTTGAATGTCAATAAAGCCTGTGTGGCTTTGGGCTTTTATGGACGTTAAGTAGCGTGAAAACCTTTCTTTGGAAATATGTCACCATTTTGATGCTTTTTCCTAATCCTTTTTCAAGTTGTTTCCTTATTTACTATTTTATATCGGCGGAGCACAAACACTGTGTCCTAATGTCTGTCAAGACTATCTATTTTGATTTATATTAGGCCAAATTAAATGGTACGAATAATTTCAGGTATCATTTCAAGTCACTTCTAAAGTTTAGATGTGCAGCTGAAGGTTTCCCTGATGCAACAGGGGCTCTGGAGGTGATTAAAAACACTTAGATCTGAACAAGTCACCTATAATCTTGAGGAGGAAGAGGGGAGTTCATTGCAACAAAGGTTCCGACTTCCCCTCTGCTTTCCAATGAAATAGCACTGCTGGTTGAGGACCTGGAGCCTCGAGCAGCTTCATAAAGGAGAACAAAAGAATAATTCTGCTGGTAGCACCCGTGGAAAAGCAGCAAGTGTCGGTTCAGATGGCGCTGGGTGTTCCCTACCCAGCGTGGAGCTGAGTTTGGGCTCAAACTTTGATTTTCTGCTCAGAAATCCCACTTCTGACTTGAAGTTTGAATCCTGCTCTTTTGGAGAGGTGCGATGCTATCCCAGTGAACATCACTCAGCACTTCGCCTTTTTCCGCACTATTGGTGCTGTTGAAGACGGGATACTGAAGGGATGGGCTTTTGGTTTTACCTGATGGGTGCATTTTCAGCTTTTAATTTTTATTCAAATGCCATTTTTTTAGTGCGTTCTGATCAGATTAATGAAGTTATTTTCGTACAGTAGCATATATTGGCAGCGCAGCCCACTAAAGTTAGATTTGCTTTGTTTTCCACATTGTGCCATCTACATGCTCCGAGTGCAAATGTGACTCCCCCCAGGTAACCTGCGTTAGCAGATAGCACGTGTTGGTGCCCTCTTGTCAACGTTGCTGCCGCATAATCATCAGTCAGTAATATTTAAATTATCCGGCTGCTCTAGATCAGTCAGCACAATGCAAACAGTAACATTATCTCTGCTTGTTTGTACACTCAGGTATGCAGAAGGTCTGTTAATTAGTTAAACTTTTTAATAAACATTTAAAGTATACTTAGGGCCCTGTTAACAGATTAATTTTTTGGTTTCACCTATGAAAACCACAGGATGGAATGTACAGCATGTAAAACTACCCATGAAACGCAGGGCCTTGTGTGGCAGCAGTGGGTTGGTTATGTTGGCAGCATATTTTTAGACTCTGAGCGAGGTCCTGGAGAAGCAATTCACACAACTTCATTTTCCCTTCATCTTGCTCCATTGGAGTTTAGTGTGAGCAGATACAATGCGGGGGGAGAAGGGAAATATCTCGTGCAGTTTCCTATTGATACGAGAAATACTTCTGGTTATTTGCCGAGTTTAATCCGTGAAACACCAAGATTTCTGGTTAGTTGATTGAGAAATGAGATTGACTTTGTTCAGACTGGCCACAACTTCTTTTTCCCCCTGAAGATACGTGGATTTTTAGGCTTAGCATCCTACTTCAGTGGGCATGAGTTGTCATCTCCTTCTAGTTTTTGGCTTGAGCTGTTGGGTGGAAGGATGAGCTGGATCCACAGCCAGGGTTGTGCTCTCAGAAAGGGAAATTGAGGCCCAACAAGGCACGTGCTTAATCTGAGAGAAATGGGTTTATAAATGTTTGCAAGATGTGTTTTCTTTTTTAATAGACCAATAATATTTTGTCATCACCGATTACACGAGTTGCACGTTGGTGAATGCACCTTGTGTTATATCCTTGGCAGTGCACATGGCTGGATTGGAATCCTTATCATTGTCTTTTTGTGCAGCTATATTTGACTCCGTAGTGAGAGTTGCTAAGAATATGATTAACCCTATGGGTCATCTTATAATGTAATTATTAATGATTGAATCTGTTTATCCTTGAAATCAATGTGAGAAGAAAAATGGTGTGGCATATATTTGGGGTTGATTTCTAACATTCAGTAAACATGATCTTGTGACAAGGCTGGTATTGGTTTATTACTCGGAACGTGTTTGATGAATCTGAAGTGTGTAATTAGTTTTATATAATGATGGTGATACATGGTGGTTTTTACATGACTTATGTTAATATGGCCAATAGTGTTAACATCTCCTGCCACTAATAGTTAGGGTGGGGATGTATAGTAATTGATCTTCCTGGGAGTGCTGTAATGTAAAAACAATTCAGGCTGTTTGAAGTATATTTTACAAGTGTGCATTGGGCCTTTGGGATGTTATACTGAAAAACCCAATTGTACAGTTACCATGGGAACCCAATTAGAATAGATTGCTTGAGTTTTTTTCAGTCTTTCATCTTGACCAAAAATCTAATGTACTTTAAATGTTTTCATATGGAATTTTATTTGTATACTGACTTGATATAATAGCCGGCTTTAAATTGTAGTACTGAAAGCAGAGAGCATTACGTTCTGAGGATCCTGAGGACTTGTCTTTCAAGGAGAATCTTGCTTTAGCGTTTAAAAGTTGATGAACTGAGGAAAATACTCTTTATGGATCTAAGAGTTCTCACCGTAGTGCTGCCATCACAGGAACTTTCAGACTGTGGTCCTATCAAAGTAAACAGGAAAGTGTCTTAAAACCCAAGAGCTTCTGTTCTAGACTATCAACAAAACATGGCTGAATTTTTTCATAGCATTTAACCATCTGATTTTTTTGGTATAACTTCTGACTTTTCTTTAAATTTTTGGTCTATTGCTGTATCTGAGTGTTTGGAGGCATCTGGGTGCCTTCCAGGTGGGATCACATTTCTTTGTCCCTCACTTCTGCCTGCTAATTGATCCCTTCAGTTCGTCCTGTCCTCTGTAGATGCAGGAGGGAATTTTCCACTCTGGTGGAAGGGTTGCTGACAATAAGGTTCCAGCCTTTTAAGACTGATCCAGTGATTCTGGTGTCTCAGTTTCTGGAACATGATGCAGAATGAAGTATCACGGTTGGATTTGATGCCTGTGCCACTCAGTAGAGACATGTGGGGTTCTTATCTTCCATCTGAACCTTAGGGGAGCCCTTCACCTCAGTGTGAAAAGAAGTTAGCAGAGCATATATTGCCCTCTTCCAACAAGACTGTCTTGGCAAGGCTGAGATGCAGCTTGGAGTGATGCTCTGGGGTTTGCGAGCCCTCTGAGTTATAGCAGCGATCTTTCATGGTTTTTCCCATCTAGCTGCAGCTCATCTTCTAACCAGCATGGCTTGGGCTTTGCCCAAGTTACCTGTTGTCAGGGGAAAGCCCTTCTGGACTAGCAGATGGCTGAGCTCATCCTGGGGCAGAAATAGGTCGTTAATACTAATCAGTTCTTCAGTTTTCTTTATGCACTGTGCAGCTTTTTGGTTAATTTGTCCTTCTCAACCACCAACCTCACCAAGGTCTCAGTGGTCCTTGGGGGGCTTCCTCCTGTGTATCGCACGGTTTCTTGGGGCTTGTTAGCGTGGAATGAGCAATGGTCCTGCTCCTGAGGTCCTTTGGTGGGAATCCTTTCTCTTGAAGCTGGAAACCATTTCCCATTCTCCTCAAAGTCCAATCTCAAAGCTGGGACTGGTTTTTCCACTATCTCATGAGCTGTATGTGCTCATACTCGGAGTCTGTTTGTGTTCCCTGGTTCAGGAGGTCAAAAATACCATTTGTGAAGACTTGAGCAGACACGGCTGGGTGTGAAGTTCTCCTGCACTGTGGGGCGGGTTGGGGATCTTTACTCATGCTTTTCAGATGGTGGCATTGAGGAAGTGTCAAGGGGAATTGCCCACAACTGTTGAAGAGATTGTTGGTGACTGATCTGGATTTACTCTGTGTGGATTGCACCTAAAAGTATGTGAGCATCCCTATGGATATTTAGATAAACGTTAATGCATCATCTGGAACCTGGCTAGCAATTAAACTGCTGTCCTCACTACAAACCAGATGCTATTTAAAACACCAGCCTGAAATTTAGCTTGATTTTTGGCATGTGGTGCCGTTTCTTCCTTAAACAGGGAGAGAGACTGTGTTGCAAGTAAATACAAACCAGAAATGTGTTATGAAAAGGGTGTTTCCTGGTGGGTTCTGTCCCAGCGATGTCTGAGGGCTCCGAGCTCCCTCACCCTCGTCCACCCCGTGCAGCTGCTGTCCTGCAAACGCTTGAGTTCCCAATGGAAAGTGGGGAGCAAGTGCATCCAAAAGCATCCAAAGCAGCGTGTGCTGTCAGATCAGCTGGTGGGAGATGGGAACAGGAGCATAATTAACTGTTAAATGGTAATTAATTAGCACTTGGTACCAGTTCTCCGTAGAAATGTCCGGACTTGAACCAAATGGCGGCTGCAGGAGATGTGGGTGTTTGTGGAAGGTTTGGGGTTCCCCTCTTGAGGTGCTGATGAACCTCCTCGGTACCCACCACCCTACCCAGAGTGTTATGGTGGCAGTTCTTGCAGAGCGATGGGACGGACACCTCTGTGGTAACGCTGGATAAATCTGCTTTTCCAGGCAGATATTCTAGTTTTACCCTTCAGAAAAATCTGTAAAAGCCGAGTGTTGAATGTGTTGAAAGTCAAAGCTTCAAACTGACAATAGAAATAAATTGCTGTTTTATTTTTAGCTCTGTCACAGATATTTTAAGTAATTAGTTTGCTCATCTACCTGGCTTATTCACGTTTAAAAATAGAATAAGTGATGCCTACCGTGCAAGGGTATGACTGTTAGTACGTTTAAAATACTAATTATTCAAGATCTTAATTTTAAACTCTTAAGATGTAATAACACGATTCAATATCACTGTTTTCCTGTAAGTAGTTTAGAAGTGCTTCAAGTTCTTGAGCTTTGGGGCTTGGTGTGTGAAAGGCGCAGATGTTGAGATGGTTTCTTTTAAGAGGTGGATGGTGTGTGAAGCAGAATGTCGATGGGGTGGCGAGTTCGCTGACCCACGTGGTCATTTCCCATTGTGGTGCTGGGAGTTGGGGGCAGAGTCTCCCCGATTTAAAGAGAGTCACGTTTCTAGCACATCTTCACAAAGATACAGTGATCTTCCTAAACAGCACCCAAAAGAAAATAGGAGGTGTGGGGAAACTAACTAAATATGAGGGAAATAGCAATTGTTGTTTATTTCAAAGGGGAGAGCAAAGAAGAACCTGTTGTATATTGTGTTAAGGATATATAAAGAATTATATAGTCTAGAATCATTGAAGTTAACATTTCTTAGGCGCTTTTGTAGTGTTTTGCAATCTGTACTTTTAAACCCAGAATATATCGCTTGCTTTTATGTCTCACAATGTGTCGTTTCCTAAATCACTTAAGGCTGTTTAATTTATGAAGTAACTTGGAAGTGCATTACTGCCTGTACAAATAGTTCTTAAATTAATACTTTATCTTTTAAGGTGTTCTTCTCCGAAAGATCAGAGCTGTGTGGTGCTTGTTATGGAAGAAGTCTCAATGTACCATCTGTTGATTATTTTTTGTTGTTGTTTAACTCGTAACGAGCAGATGACCTAATGAACGTTAAAATTCCTGGATGCTTGTTAAAAAGAAATCAAAACTGCCTTTTGAAATTATATATACTGAAATTTAGAGCTCATTTAAAAACTGATAGAGTTGGTTATAAGATAAATGATGCTATTGACATGTACTGTTCTTCCTGTGGAATTCAAATTGAATCTCAATCTGAGAACTCTTTTTCCTTCCAGGTGGAGGCCTCTCATCTACCATGGCATTGAGACTTGTTCCAAAAGTAAGTTCTTAGGAAAATACCCCTGCATTTAGGTGTGTATTGAAGGTCCAGCTTTGCAAACCCATGGTTTGTGTTTTCCCTGATGTGCAGCAGTCAGTGTTATGGATCCAGTTGACACAGTTGATGCTCCATTGTAAATCTCTGCAGCTCTGTCATGGTTGGTAACAGCACCAGTGGAACTTTCCCCATAGCAGAGCAGGAACAGGACGATGCTGCGTCTTCAGTTCCTGTTAGTTTTTCCATGGGGTGTTTGTTATTAACAGGCTTAATTGTGAGGCTTGATGCTTCAATGAGGTACGCGTAGGTCAGTAACTTTATAGTAAAATGAGAAAATATGGCTGTTTATTGAACTATTTGGAACAATTAACTGAAAGGCATTAACACATTTTTAGTCAATAACCAGATTCTTCAAGTAATTCAAATGAGCTTTGGAGATATGAATACACTTTTTTCCTCTGGACCGTCTATTTTTGTACCATCAGTAATGCTTCTCTGGGAAAGTATTTCTAGTACAATCAAACTTGCATTCCTAACTACTCCTGCTGGAAACTTCTACCGCTGTTAAAAATATCTTAATAGTAGCATCTCTTGTGGTTTTAATCTGTTTTACGTAATGTAATGTGGCTTAGAAAGTAGTATTGCAGCATATTCTGTGTCCTCTGCCACTCTGTAGAATATTTTCTTTCTCTTTTCCACAAAAGAAAATTGTTTGTTCTTATATGGAATGGTTGAGGAAGAATTCATGAAAATAAATTCTCACTTCACTATTTTCTGTTAAACAGTTATCTCTTTAGTTATATTAATGTATCTTCCCATTGCAAATATTTAGCGGGTACCTGAAATAATGGCAGAGAAATATTTGATTGTCTTCTGTGCAATTGGGCATGATAGGAAGAATCTCTGGTTCCCTCTCATTCCAATCTGGGTGTGATACAGGCGGCAAGTGGCACATAATGAGTAATTTATGATCTAACCTTTGAGTTTCTCCCACTCGCAGCCTTGGTTGTGCACACACAGCCCTGGTTCCTCTATCTGTGGCAGTTTCCCCCATTTTGGATGCATATTAAATATATAGTGTAGCTTATGTTTCTTTAATGATATTTATTGTGTGTGGTGAGCTCACAGTTTGACTTTGAGCACAACCACCCGTTGGTGTGACCCAATATATGTCTGGTGTGTATGTTCTACAGAAATAAAGTATTACGGATATAATGTGCTGAGCAGTTTTGGGGCAGGCTGCTGAAAAATGGGACTTACGGACATTTTCCACCATCGCCGTGTTTGTCTCCCCATCCATCCCTGATTTCTGCAGCTGATGCTGTTGTGGTGACCGAAGCTGTTGGGTGTGTGTGGAAGAGGCTGAAACACGGTTTTGCGTGTGATCCCACGTTGGGAATGTCTCTGTATTTAGGGCTGGTTTGTGTGCTTATGACATTGTGGTGATTTTTCTGTTTCAGGAGAAATTCAGTTCTAAATGTAATTCTGTTGCTCTCCAGGTTTCTTGTAGATATTAAGTTTAAACTTAGTAAGCAGATTCTTGTACGAACTGATGCTTTGTGCTGTGTTAATACCATGAACTGCTTGGCCACGTTGCCCTGAATAAACCCAAGATTGATAGCGGTGGGAAGATTCAGGCTGTAATCTTGTATTTTTGTGCGAGTCTTTCTACGCCTGTTTTTTGTGGTACTTCCCTGTAGATGTGTTTGGATTTTTAGTGAATTCTTAATATACACTTTGCTGCCTCATTTGTTTAAATCTGTTCAATTTAAAAATTTCAATGAAATTCTTCAGATTCCTGATGTTCCTTCAGCTTGAGACGTAGTGCTGTTAGTGCTTTTGTTCCTGTTGCTTAGATTTACTCTGTTATTTTTGTGCAGCTCCTGCTCTTCAGGTATGGCTGGTTTGGTATTATAAAGAATGATGGATTATACAGGAAAGTTTCTTTTGAAGCACTCCTGATATTGTGCAATGCACTTGGGGGTCAGCCGTGCTCACCACGTGCGTCATTTATCCAATGTCCCTGCCACTTGCTGAGATAAAGCTGCTATTTTATCAGAAATGCCAGCAAGTGTGGTTTAGAATTTATACACCTCCTTTTTCAAATAATTGTTCTGATTACTTTCTGGCATGGCAATAAAATGATAAAGGTAATTGCACACAAATGCGAGATAGCACCAAAATACAATAAAATTAACCGGAATTAGCTTGACTTGTCGATGAGAAGTATTTATGAAATGTATTTTTGCAATAAGGGAGACTGATATTATAGCTGGGAGGTGAGTTATTGCCTTAATGTAATACTGTTTGAAATTTAAAAAAGAGACTGTTACAGTTGAGGGTGATTGTGCCTTTGAAATTAAGTTGAAGTGATTCTTATAATTGGCAGCAATAATGCATTGTGAAGGTAATATCTTTTATTGTGTTATGCCTAGTTGCATTATCTTCTATTTAGCTGGTCCTGGCTTCGGCTCTGCGGAGAACGCGAGAAGGAGCAGATCAAGAGTTTGGTGGGTTTAGGTGATGAGAATATGAAATGTTACCCAATATTAAAGTAATTTTTCTGCTGGATTTTTTTCATTTTCAGTCTGTCTTCAGTTCCCCCTGAACCTGAGTCTCATTTGATTTAAACTCTCGTCTTGTATCAGAGTAATTGCTGTGTATTTACATACACAGCTGAACCCCTAACAGTAACGCGCTGCAGTCTTGCTGTGCATATATATATATATGCACACAGTATATTGTGGTCATTTGGGCAGTTAAATTTGTATTTCTTCAGTGCTACAAAGTGTAACTTCCTCTTATTAAAAATTATGTACACGTTTTTACAGCAAGTATTTCAATGGTGATTAAGGAGTGTTGACTAATATCGTAAGTTTATTTTTGAAAATCCAGACAACTGCATTAGGACTTTTCCTTTCCATGGGACTTGTTAAAACTCAAACCAGTAACAACTAAATATTAATTTTGGGGACCCCCTAGCTCTTGGGCAACACATTCTTCATCTGTGATTATTTGATATGGTAGTTTTTTCTTTGTTGGCAACAAACTCCTTAATTATGAGTTACTTTTATTCCATGTTAAATTATGACTTCTGTCTTTGCTATTGATGGTATAATTGGACTATACAGAAATATTTGGCCCAGACATGACTTTTCCTCCTTGGACAACAAATGGAGTGCAAATTCTGCTCCAGTTTGCTAAGGAGTTATGATTCATTATCTCAACCAGCCCACTGTTTTACATGAGAGATCATGAAGTGACTGGGTGTCCCAGCTTGTTGTCCTGTTCCCCTTTGTCTTGTGACCTTGCTGCAATCACTAATTTGTACAGCTTATTAACAATTGCTTTCTAACGGCCTTTTATTTGTGAGCTGCATATAGATGTTTGACTTTTTTTACCAAAATGTTTATCTTCATGTTAATGATGCATAAATATTCTGCACTATATGTGGTTTAAATGCTCCATGGCCATAGCAGCGGCTGCTGCACTTTCATAGCATTTAAGTTTCCTATATAAGTAAGAGCTGGGGAAAGATACAAAATGTGTAAGTTTACTCAGTTTTGGAGAGGTATTGGATGAAATAGTGTATTTGGATTCCTGTTGGAATAGTCCACTGAGGTCTTGTGTTTAAATATGTGCTGCTGGTGTCCCAAATCAAAGCTTGGGTGGGAAAATGCGCTTTTGGAATGCAATAGTGATAACCTACCTGCCTCTTCTGAAGTAGATAACATTTTTATTTAAAGGATGATATTTTAATTGTAATACAACAAAGCAGTCTAGTAAGCACATTGGGAATGTGCCGTTTGACAGGCCGGGTTAGTCCCGTCTGCCAAAGCAACAGACTGAAGATGCAGCCAAAGAGCCCGAGGCTCCCTCTGCTTGGAAATACTTCTCCAGCTTGGCATTTTGGGGTCTTTTGATTTCCATCCTAAGAGGATTAGTTGTATAATACGATGGGACAACAGAAACTTGCTTTTGTTGTCTCTGATTGTTTAATAAAGAATTATGGTTGCTCTTGCTGAATACTTTAAGAATGCCGTGGAAAGCAAATGTTGCTCAGTACTTGAACATGTGTCCCTCTGCTTTGTCAGCGGCCTCTGTGAGATGGACCTTTCCATAGGTGAGGATGGGGACTGACTTTTAGTCCAGTGTATGTTTGTATGTGTTCAATATATGCAGTTTAATTCTGTATATTCACATTTTTTATGGGATTAGTCCTTTGGAAGGTAAAAAACCAATGTTGTATCACCCCGAGCTAACCCTAGATTTGCTTTATAGTCTGACATTTCCTTTCCAACCCTCCCCTAGCCAGGAAATGAGAGCAGGTTTTGTTTTCACACCCTCTGAATTTACAGGTTTGGCTTAACCAGGGTTGGATTTACTTATAGAGGTGCTGGAGATATTGGAGCACTGGAGATGATCCAGGCTGCTGCATTTCATAATGAGAACTGAATGTTTGAATTCTGTTTTTAAATAAGAAATTGCATGCTGCTCAGCCTTGGTGAGGCTGCATCTGTGGGACTGGGTCCAGTTTTGGGCTCCCCAATTTAAGGAGGAATTACTGGAGGGAGTCCAGTGAGGGATATGAAGATGCTGAGGGGTTTGGAGCATCTTTGTGATGAGGAGACACTGAGAGAGCTGGAGAAGAGAAGCTGAGAGGGGATGTTTATAAACATCTCCAGGGTGGGTGTCAGAGGATGGACCAGACTCTGCTCAGTGGTGCCCAAGGCCAGGGTGATGGGCAACGGGCACAGACTGAAACACAGGAGGCTCCATGTGAACATGAGCAGAAACTTGTTTGCTGGGAAGTGCCAGAGCCTGGCCCAGGCTGCCCAGAGCGGGTGTGGAGTCTCCTGCTCTGAGACATTCAAACCCCCTGGACCCACCTGTGTGATCTGCTCTGTGACCCCGCGTTAGCAGGTGGGTTGGATGGGATAATCTCTATAGGTCCCTTCAACCCAACCAGCCTGGGATTCTGAGGGCTTAGAAAGACGTTTCTTCCCAAGCTGTGAGGACACTGGTCTGGCCAGACCATGTTGGGAAGGCTTTGGTAGGGCTGAGGCTGGCCCGGGTTGGGCATGGAAAAGTTTAATGAAGTATAACAAGGATGAGTGTAGAGTCCTGTGTCTGGGCAGGAACAGCCCCAGGTCCCAGTGTAAGTTGTAATGACCTGTTGCAGAGCAGCGTAGGGGAAAGAGACCTGGGGCTGCAGAATGGGTTTCCGGCAAAGAGCTACTGGGAGCTTGGCATCAGCTTTACCCCAGAAAATGTCCAGGTTGGCAGCACTTCACATGGCACGGGAGCAAATGTGCACATTAATGCAGGTTATTTCCATGCAGCTTTCGTTGAAAAGCCTGCTCTGTGTTACAGGCCTGTTCTTCAGCTGTGAAGCGTTTATTACAGCTGCAGCGTGGACAGAAATACATGGACTTGATATATGGTGACTTATTCTGGCAAGCTGAAGGTTTCCTTTGGATGCTGTAGGGAGAAGAAATACACACAGTATATACTGTTACTGTGGGATGTGTAGGGGAAGAGGTGACTGATGTCCGGTGGGTGGTGATGAACACTAGTTCACAAGAACCTGCTGCAGTACATAAAGGTTTTGTATTTAAAAGTATCAGAGGTAAGCTTAAATGGTGTTTTGCTTGTTAGATTACATTGACAGAATTAAATCTGATTAGCTACTGTGATGGTGATTTTTGTTTCAAGACTTTCTTGTTGAATATAAGCAACAAATGTGATGTTTTTCTTAAAATTTAACGTTTGCCTTAATTTAAAAACTGGAGAGCACTCAGCTTTCCTTGGACTAACAGGCTTCAATGTGTTTGAAGGATGCTATGAGTGATGTTCAAGTGCAATGATATGGGAAATGCATGTTATCTTGTTCAGAAATCAAACATTGTTCAGAAAACAAACATCTCATAACCAAAATGACTAAGAATTAAATGTTTCTCATTCTGCATAATTTTTCCTCCAGTATATTAAACTATTTCTAGGTATGCAACTTCTGTCTAGCAGTATGAAACTTCCATCCACCTCTTTCTTTCCTCCACGCACCCAAATGATGGGTGGTACATGAATTATTTTTTCTCTTGAAATTGTAGCAGCCACTGTTAGTTTGGAAGGTGAAAGATTAGATGTTTAATCAAGATATTAACAGGAATAGGCTGTTAACTTGTGTTGAGCACATGTATCCTGCGTCTTTCCCCAGTCCTTACATTTGTCTCTGCTTTCAAACACAAACTGTAAGAAATGGCTCTCACCTAGACCAGCTGCAGGAGGTTGGGACATCACCCCCCGCACTGCAGTATATGTGCAGAAATGCGTTACCTTTACTATTAATATCTTTTCCCATATTCTTAACAGACAATGGATTGTTTCCTTTTAAATAAACACGCAGAAACCAGTAAAACAAATACAGGAAGCTTTAAACTATTAAGGAGATGTTGAGAGAACTGTAGTGCAGTGGAAAGCGGAGCGCTGGCATGGGAGGCTGTGCCGGACTGGAGGCCATGAGCAGCCTCCTTAGTCATCTCGGCAGCTTTCTGCAATTAAAACAGTGTTGTAGATGATGTTAGAGGTTGTGTTTCGAATTTATAATTTCACGTGGTTGTCTTTATAATGATAACAGGAGATGTTAATGACTGGATTTATTCTTCGTTCAGCAATAGTGCTGTTTCCAGAACCCCAGGTAGGGGTGTGACTGTAGTGGCAATTGTTAATTGCCCTAATTGCAGGGCATGCTGGTGTTGATGCTGTATCACACAAGTGATATGTGCAGCTTTACACCTGGGAGTAGAGGAGGTGTCTGCAAGCAGCCAACTCTGGTTTATTCTGTCGACCTCGCTGCCATGGGGCTCAGAACAATGGAGATGAACACATCGAACTTCTTGTTTCTGACAGTGGCCCTGCTTGGTTTTGCCTCAACCAATATCGCTGATGTGGTTTGATAAGAATTTTGTTATTAGGAGGATATAAACTTACTGGACCGGCAAGAGCGACTGTAGCAAGATGACTGAAATGAAGCAGCAAATTGCCAAACCAGTCCAGGTACCTGTGAAGTATTCCACCTAAATTTAAATCCAATATTTCAAGCTTTCGTTGGATTTTAATTCAAAACTTGAAACGATAAAAAGTAGGTTTGAGAACGCTGTGATACTCAAAAGTTCAGGACTGGTATTTCTTTTCTGTAAGGGATGAAGAAACAACTTTCCTGGCATTTATTGATCATCTTCTCGAACTCAACAAATTCCTGGTGTTGCTTTTTGGCAAGTCCCTGATGTCAGGACATCACAGAAACAGGGCAGGTTCCTGAGAATTAATAGCTCATGTGCTCGCTTCCTGATGCAAATGGGTCAGAACATGGAATAATTGAGTCTTTGGGTATATTTGTCACTTTCCAAGTGAAACTGCCCTCAAATGGTGTCAGTCCTTTTGGATGGGTGCAACCATTTCTGAAATTGAGAAATGGCAAGTGAACCGGGGGAAGGAACTGTGATGCAGTTACATCCCGGTGGTTATTCACATATCAGGTAGCTCAGCAATTAACACTTTCTGTTAATCTGAAAGTATTGAGAGACCCATTTTGTGGAGACAGCTGTGGCATCTTGCTGACTAATGCGCTTGGGCTCTCTGGGTTTCAGAAAGTAAAACTGCAGGATGGGTGAGAACACGTTGGGTTTAGCAGTTCAGTCTGTGGGTTTTGCCTTGATTCTCAGAAATATTCAAATTTAAAAGACTGTGAGGGCTTCCATTTGAAGTTGGGCCACATGTGATAGCCTAATGGAAATACTGTGAGATGCAGGTGGTGGCAGAGAGGATTATATGATGAATATTTTGATGTGTCTCATATATAGGTTTATATTGTTTCTAAAGCAAAGGAAAGAAAAGCCTGCAGAGGGAGATCAGTCAGAGATAGGGCCCTGGCTCCTTCCTCATTGGAAAAACTCATATACCAAGCATTACTGAAGGGGAAAGGTGTGATGTCTTTGGCCTCTGATGCCTTTGGACAGAAATTAAGACAAGTTTTGGTGTCCTGGGGGCTGAACACTTGTGGTGGGTGCAAATACCCATGGGCAGAGTGGCTGCCTCCTGCCCTGGATGGTCCTGATGCATTTTTCCAATGGAAATCTATGGTCTTCAGGGTTTTAACCCTGAGATCTCTAAGAGGGAGAACACAGGGTGAGTTGGAAGGCAATGTTCATGGAGATATTTTGCATTCTTCTTCCCAATTCAGTAGCAGTGATTTGGGACTTGGTGCTGGAGCACATGGGGTTTGCGCTCCTGGCTCTTCTTGGAGAGAAGAAACACATACAAACCTCTTGTTGGAAATAAAAACCTCTTGGGAGAATGCAGAGCATGGAAACGCTTTGCTGGGGATCTTTAGAACGTTGTTGGTCCTTGAGACTTCTCTGTTTCTTAGTTTATCCACATTATGGATATGAGTTGGATTCTGTGATCTTGGA
This sequence comes from Nesoenas mayeri, assembly GCF_963082525.1. NCBI lineage: Eukaryota > Metazoa > Chordata > Aves > Columbiformes > Columbidae > Nesoenas > Nesoenas mayeri. The sequence goes on from NC_137551.1 coordinate 38,584,165, forward strand.
GTGAACTACAATGGGATTTGTGGGGACAGCAGAACATAGAAAATGATTCTCAATTATTTATTATAATGCAGAAGACAATTAACGCAAATTTAAATAAAATGTGTATTAATCAAATGGGAGGCATGTGCTAGCACTGCGAACCATGGCTGTTACACTGAGTTACAGCAGAAAGCGCTGAGGTTGAGACCCCCATGTGTGGGTCACCACGGCAGTGCTGGCGTTGGGGTTCATGGCACCTCGCTTAGGAGACTAAACTCGCTGCTGTTTTGCATCCGAACCCTCACAAAGCAATGTGAGCGACACATCTGTGTCCTGCTGGCGTTCGGTGGAGTTGATGTGTCATTTAGGGGCCCCTGGCCCTTTGGGGTGCCGGTGCCACTGAGACAAAGTCACAGCATCGCACCTGGGAAATGAGGCTCCTCTCTATGGGACATTAACTCATAAATCACGCTGATGTTCACACTGATAAATCTTCTGCTGTGAAAACCTTTTGATACTTCTGTTATTAATGACAAAAATGACTTAAATGTGTTGGCTAACAACAGTCTTCCCATTTTCCGTAGCGTTCAGCAGTCTCACCTCTATACCAAGACTGCAGAGGTTGGCAGGGGAAGCTTCTTCTCTAAAAGTCCTATATTTTTTCCACCTAATGAACTTTGAGATTATGAGAGATTTTGACACAGCTTTGTAGATGTTCTAGTGGAAAGGGAAAATGAAGGTGGAGTTCATGGACCAAAATTCCACAAAATGGTTCATTTGTGTGAGCTGGGAGTAAAGGCAGAAAGCGAATTTGGGTTTATTAGATGTTTTGGTGTGTTTGCTGCATTCATTTCTGGGTCTCACAGTTCACCGAGGGCAGGTTGTGGCAGGAACGGGTTTCCAGTGCCCAGTCTGCAGTAAATGGTGTCTGAGCCTTTGGTAATTTCAGCTGGCCAACTTTAAAGGCTTTTTATTTGCATCTGAAAACAGTTGCAATTAATTTAAATATTGAGTAATATCTGGACAGTGTCTTGTCCATCTATATAGTGACCTCCATCCCAACCCAGTTGTATGTGCATATGTCACACAGCCTCATTCTTTTATAAGAATAAACCTTCTAAATATTACTGCCCAATACGTTTGATAAACAAGACTGAAAATACTACAGTTGTACTCACTCAGGGTTTTCATCTATAAAGCTTAGGAGCTCACACCAAGTCAAACTGAGGTTATTTATAGTTGTGCATTACGTGCCGCATCCTGTGTTTTGTTCTAATGAAAAAGCTGTCCTCTCATCACTAGGTTATATTCATGGAGTACATGGTACGAGGTTCAGTGCATCTTGTTTAGGGCTGTCACACAAATAAAAATGAAGAATGTATACAGGTTTTCAACATATGTAAACTTTTATGTTGCTTTTTTGCTGAAGTGCTGCCGTGGAAAAAATTGACCCATGTCTTCTCCTTGAGAAAGTTAATTGAAAAGGGGAGTTTCTTTAACACCAGCAAATGTTTGATTAGTGACCGAGAAGCTGATTTGGATTAGAGTCAAATTAAATAAGCCTGTGGGTTTCCAAGCCTGGCACAGGGTGCTGAGCTTCTCAAACTGGGTGACTGTGCTGGTCACCGCGTGTCCCTAACCCAGCAATTGTGTGAATGATTCCCAGAATGCTGTTTACTTGATTTTTATATTCTTTTCCTCTTCTCTTCATACTGGTTGTTACTTACAATGTGACTTCCTTACGTAGCACTTAATAATGGGATTTAAAATCATTCTTATTTTGGAAAAAAATGCTTCTTGCACAGCTGGAAGCGGTGGCCAGATGTGAGGTGTCAAGTGTAGCTTTTCCTGCCTCGCAATGCCTCCCTGGGCTGTTCTTCTGCTCTTCAACCCCATCTCCAGCTTCTTCATCACTTTGCGTTTCATCTGATGCTCCATTGGGTGTTTGGCATCGTCCCCTTTGCTGTAGGTGATGTAGGTGGGGTGGGTTTCAGGGTGCTTTGGGTTACAAACATGAGGAAATATGGGGAAAATAAGTCTGTGCAATTCTGTCAGCTCTGAATATCCCATTGAAAAGTTAATTTTTCAGCTGTAAGGCCACCTGCTCTTGGCTGAACATCCCAGTGATGTTGTTGTTCTCCCAATGTGACTGGGTTGTTTGATCGAGTCAGCTTGTGCCACTTTACACTTTCTTGCGTTTCTCTATTCTGTGCACTTTTTTGTCCAGTTTCACTTGAATTTAGCTCTTCGGAGCTTCAGCTTTGTTGTCCTGGTTGTGCAGCACCGTCCTCTGTTTCCTAACATTGCACAAACCAAACTGGAAATACAACCCAAACATCTCCTGAGTCAGACTTTTTAGCCAAGATGAATTTGACAAGTATGTTGTTGTTGGGCTTGTATGATACTGAGAAATGCTCGGCATCTGTTTCCAACTACGTCCTATCAGTAATCGTAAAACCAGACCCGTAACAATGGGAATAAAAAAATGTTTCTTTTACTAAGGAATGATGGATTTTTTTAATATATTTTTCCAGCAGACACATTCTATTTATGTTCCAGCAGTTATTTACATAGCGCTGCAGCTGTAAACCAGTGAATGTGCTTTGTCACAAGAATCCTTTGAAAATCAGTGTCAAAACACATCAGACGTTCACTGATAAACCAGCCATGAAGCTGCCGTTACTTGCTAATACTACTTGATGTTTTTACAAAGGTCACTATTTTGCTAGTTAACATGTTTTTTAAGACTGACTTAGATGCTGATTTTTTAGGATGGATCACTTGGAGTTTTGAAAGTCAAAGCCATAGTTGAGGAAACTCAAAGTACACTGGGTTTTGCCTTTTAAAAAAATGACTTTCAAAACCCCCTCAAAATAGCTTTAGATGAGCGTTTCTTGGTGAAACATGTGTGATTAAAGAGCGGTTTGTTTTTCTCAACAGGCGGCTGCCAAAGAGCGAGGATCTGGGTGCACGGAGAGCCACGCGGTTCTGCTCAGCCCGGTGGGAAAGCTCGAGATATCGGGGTGCGAAATGGGTCTACATGAGATCAAACTGCCCCAACCCAGCGCGCTGCCCAGCGGGTGAGTTCATGTCCTCTCCATCCCGCGTTTATGGATGTGCCAGAGCAAAGAGATTGCCCGGAGGGTCCAAAACGTGACTATGTGTACCTGGTTTTACTCCAAAATGCATTTGTTTTTTCTTTCTCTGCTGCACTGTCAATTATTTTAGAGCGTTTCTATTAAAGCGTTTTTAATGTAGGTTTTGAAAGTACATGCTGCCCCTAATTTTGGATGTGTGTAGATGTCACTGAGGGGTAAGAGCTCCTTGTGTACCGTGCAGATTCTGTGGACCTGTATCTAGATATGTATGTTCCAACAGGCAAAACTAGGATTAAATTATAGTTTTAATTGCTGTGTACTACTTGTGAGAGCCTCAGTTCGTTCTGCACACCTGTAATGTCTACTGGAGTTCAGAAGATTTATGTGGCAGCGGAGGTGATGTCTCAGATACAGGGCTGATGGAGGAGATATTGGTCCATTTCAGTGTTGAATAGAAGTGCTGTTCATTCTGCTTATGTCGGTCTGTCCTGTTCTCATCTTTGCTCTGTGCTTGCCCTTATCTGTGAGGAAATGCTCGGTGACACTTTTTAGATGCAACACCAAATTACTTCAACGTTACTAGGTGCCAAATTCCTCTGCCAGAATGGAAGTTACTAATACTACTTATTGAAGGTGAGATTCTTGAGCTGTTGTTGGTTATATCATTGGCAGCCTTTGACACAATCTGTTATAGCAAAGCTGCTTCTTGGCTTCCAATCTCTGCACACTATCCTCTTTGCTTCTGAAATTCTCCACTGATTTGTGGTGTTTCTCCTTTCCCATCCTCCTATTTTATTATCCACTTAAGCATGTGTAAAATTAATCAGGAATATGAAGCATAACGTGCATTCTGGTTGAAATGTTTTTGCCTCCCATATAAAACCCCTCAAGTCTCTGGATTTGCCAGTTTTGCCAACTCTAGTGATATGGAAATAAGCACTTCAGTTTCTTCATGTTTTGGTATTGGAATGGAAATACAGCAGCATTGAGGATAAGCCTTTGCTGTAGAGCAGCATCTTCATGGAGAAGAGCTGAGCAGATGAGGACTTTTCACCCTTGAGAAGAGGAAAAGTCAATGAGTGGGTGGAAGAATAGTAGGAAAATAGCAGGAAAAGGGTCTGTATCAAAGGTGACAAATACGAGGAATTGTGTGGTGTGCTTTATATCGTTAGATGAAAATGGAATTGCATGAAAATAAAGCTGAAAGTAAATTGTCATGTTGTGGATGCTAAAAAATACAATCTTAAAGTGAAATGGCAGATCGTTGGAAGAAAATAATTACAGGCTCTTAATTAGTAGAGGCCAAGAAGGTGGATGGGGAGGTATTACGGTATTGGGTGTGTTTGTGTAGCTGTCCTGGAGAAATGAGTGAAGATCAGTGATTTCTGTAGCGCTGGGGTTTCCCGTTTGCCTCCTTTCTGAACCGAATTTGCATGGGCAGTAACTTCAGAGCAAGTGGTGGTGGGGAGCGGGGAGAAGTGGATCTTTCAGGCACACAGACCTTTTTCCAGGAAACATTTCGGTTTTCTCAGCGCTGAGATGATTTCCTGGCCTCCCAGAAGCGTTGAGCCTTTGGTGGCATCTTGGTAACACTTAAATCATGCGATCTGATAAGTTACATGCACAAATTGTTCTTTTATAGGCGGAATATTACTCAAGAGCAGTTCAAATGTTAGTGATAAGCAGAATACTCTTGCAATTTAAGAATTTACATCTGAAGAAGTGGAAGGTGGGACTTGCTTTTGTCTTTACTGATGATAAAGTTCTAAAAATTTTAAAGCTGTGTGTAAATATTTGTACTGAAGTATAACATTTAATCTCTTGTACTCATCGCTGATGAGCAGTTGTTAAATCCGGCCTCGTTATTTTCAACAGAATAAAATAAAAACAAAGCAGTGCCCAGTGTTTGTAACTGGGTAATAAACACTATGGAGAGAACATTGGGTAGGGAAAAAAATGTAAGAAACATAAAAATTGATTTTAATGGACTCCTGTCAGAGAGAACCATAATGAGCACAAGTCTGGTAATAAATATTGGTATTCTGCTCCACGGTGCTCGGGACTTTACATATAGAATTGCATGTAACAATCAATATAGATTTTAGGGGTTTTTTTAAACAAATAAGTAAACCTTTGAAATATATAAATACTTGTAATCAGTCAGACAAACCTGCTGGTTTTAGAGAAACCTGATAAGAGCACTGGTTAATGGCATAATCGCTTTGTGGGGATCTTGTCTGTTTTACAGCTTGTAGAATACTGTGCAATTAATCACTCGAGATTACAAGCATTCTGTGACCGCTCTCCTTAAAACTTAAGAACACAGATGATAATGTAGCCTGGAAGGAGAAGCAACAAAGTAAAATTCAGTTTTCAGTATGCTTGAAAGAAATTGATCTATTAATGAGATGAAACTAATTGTAATAACCTAAGGTTATTCGGTTCTCGCAAAGCCGGCAGTTTGAAAGTCAAAGCACGTCACGGCAGAATGGATTCTGTTTGGGGAGGAAGAGGTTTTATTTGTGTTTTAAATATATGTCTGTGTATATAAAATTTCATATATATATACATGAAGACTTTCAGCTAAATACGATTGTGAAAGTTTAACTTTACTGAAGGGTGACTGAAATAGTTTCTAACCGTTGTGCAATGTAAGTGCCGTGTTACCAATCGCCTGACTTAAACCAGCATCTTGGCATCGCTTATTTCTTAAAGCAGGGACTTGAAATCACTTATGTCTATTTTAGCATTTAAATTGCAGATTGACTGGTTCATTTATTATTCAGGTTGGCATTGTCAATTAATAAAGTGCAATATATATGTGTAAGTATACATACAGGATATACATATTTAGCACTATATCAGCTATTATAGTTTTTCTTCCACTATATACAAATATGAATATTGATCAAGAGGCTCTCTTTCCTTAAATACTCCTGCCTGAAATGCTGCAAATGTTTAACTGTTTTTGCTCGTGTCCAAAAGAATAGCCTCACTTTTTTACTGCTGTTACACTTCTGAGTGTCTTTACAAGCCCTGACATGTCAGAATTGGTTTTGTTCATTATTCCGCTGTTGGCTGCGATGTTCCCACTCTCCTTTTAGTCCTGAGTCACTGGGATAAATCTGCTGGCTGAACAGGGGGTTGCAGTTGTGACTTTGTTCCCAGTAACAGAAACCGCGTTTGTATTTTCTGGGCTAAACATTTAGAGCAGAAGATACTTTGGCAATATGGGACGTTGACTTGGCAGTTGCAGTAGCAGCAAGGAAGAGTTCTTCCCTTGCATTGCAAAGATCCACATTCTTTCGAGAATTTCCTTGTTCCTTCAGGAGTTCCCAGTGTGGTTGTATGGCCTGTGTAAGTGATAACGCAGGGAAATAAAGTGGCAACTGCAGGGTTTTAGTGAAAGAATCAGAATTGTTTTGGTTGGAAGAGACTGTCAAGATCAAGTCCAACCATTAACAATAACCCATGTCCCTGAGAACCTCATCTCTGTCCAGCCCTCCAGGGATGGTGGCTCCAGCACTGCCCTGGGCAGCCTGTTCAATGCCCCACAGCCCTTTGGGGAAGAAATTGGTCCCAATAGGCAAGGGCAGTGATATAACACACCTTGAGTTAGAGTGAACCAGCTTCCAGTGTGTGGCTGGACAATCCTGGTCCCAGCCAGCAAACCATGTCCTGCTTAGAAACAGCATCCAGGTCGCTGTGGCATCAATGCCTAAACCAAGCAAAGCTCCGTGGACTCACTGCTGGGTCAATAGAGCAGGATCTCTCTCCGTTTTGTTGAGAAAATCTGGTATTATTGATCGTAGCTTTGGGAAAAACAACACAACAGGAGAACTGCTGTGACTCTGCACTGTAACGGGAAACTGGACATTGTTGGTGTGGTGTTAGGATCCCTTCAGTGCACTAAAAATATTTCTGACGTATTTGTGAGATGTGACCATGTAGTGATGCCTGCATGGGAAATGGGGGTTAAATTTGCTGTCTGATTAGTGGCGTGGATCCAGGTCACGCTAATGTTGACATGCACCATGGAGTGTAAGGTTGAGGAGTTGAGTTTTTGCCCTTAGAAGCTTAGCTGGGCTGGCTCTGATCCTTGGACCTGCTGTTGGGGCACGATGGGGTTGATTTGGAGACAACCACCCCCTGGGTCGTGAGCTCCTGCTTCTCAAATTTGAGAAGCTTTTGCTATTTTGTGTGTGTTTCTGGTAAGTGAGACTGCCAGGTTAACTTGGTTCACCATTGCTTCAGTGGCCAAAATGGGCATTTTCCTGGTGCTGTAGGAACAGCCCAGCCTTCTTTTCATGCTCTTTTCAGAAGAGATTCTTCTGGAAGCAGCGTGGTCCCATCTTACAGGTTATTTGCAGGTTTCTTTATAGTGTTTCACTTCCCTGCCTCTTCCTGAGGGAGATGAGAGGAGGAGGAACAAGGAGCCAGTTTGGCTGATCTTGTATTATTAATTTGCCTCAACCTCTTATGGGTAAATCTGCAGTTCAAGAAGTACGCCAGGGTTTCAGTTGGTCTCTGCCAGTTTAACACTATTAGAAACTGTCCAGAATCTCTGTTTAAACAGGTTTCCAGCTATTACAGGTTCAAAGAAAACCTCAAGTGGAAGCAGATGTGTACAGGAGCCTGATGAAAGCCCACAACAATAACTTGGAGAGGTGTGAACCACTCTGCTCATCTCTGAGGTGTTTAATCAGAGCCAGTGATGATGGTTGAAATGTCAAATTTGCCAACTGTTTTATTCCTCTTACTGTAAAGTTTGTCATGAGTGACATCTCACTTTGATGCCACAATTGGGAAGAATTTGGGGGAGAGAGTGCTGCTCCTGGTTTCCTCAATGAGCATCAGCCAAGCCGAAGAAACTTAGGCGGAGCTCAGGGTTGTGCTGAAAACTGACTGAGGTAGATTTGAGTTTGAACAGATTTCTGGTTTATTGTGAACATCTAATGAGACTTATGTGACCAGAGGTTTATTGGCAATGTAGCCTCAAGAGGTGCTGCTCTTCTCCAGTCAGTTCTTCCTTCAAATTGTTGTGGAACAGCAGAGATTTTTCCAGTTAAAATGGTATAGATATAAAACGCAGATGAGGGAAAGTACATGTGTTCAGTAAAGAATGAATGGTTTGGGGATGATCTCTAAATGCAGAGTGGGAGCAGGGAGGGGAAGGGTGTCCTGGAGACCTGCTGAAGCTCCAGCTGCTGGTAGCGTGGGCTCCACAGGCTCTTGGTTGCTTTTTTAGCAAAGCTGTGGTGTATGGGGAGTGGACTAGATGACCTTTTGAGGTCCCTTCCAATCCCTCGCATTCTCTGATTATCTGGTGGAACCAAACTGCTGGGTTCTGCTGTTGTGCAGAGCCTGATGTTGCTGCTGTTGAAGCCCTATTCCCACCATGGGTAGTTCATTTACAACCATTGCTCTTGGATAAGTAAAGCCCTACTGCTGGTTATGTCAAAGACCAAGACCAGAGTCCATATAGAGTCATCCTGCAGTCTGCATGCAGTTTATGGACTTTATGAGTAATAAGATTAAAATTCAACACCTCTCTAGTTTTTGGAAAATCATGTTTATTTGTAGTAGTTTTCCCTGTCCAGCACTGGAGCAGCATTTGCCCTGTGCAGCATGGAATTGCTGCTCATGTGGAGGGAGGCGCTAAAACCCCCATCGTTTGTGGATGAGCCCCAATGCATTGTGTTCCTGCCACCTGAAACAGAGCACTCGCTCTTGGCAATACTGTAATCAGCCAAGCTGACAGCACTTATCAATGATCAAAGTATGTTTTGCATGGCACTTTCCTTTTTTTGATAGTTTAATGTATTTAATTACTGTTTACAGTGACTGGGAAATGGTTCATTAGATGGATCTTTTGTAGGCGTTAATATAAACAGATTAGGTTAGAGATACAGTCGTCATTTGATCCCAGTGTGTTAAATCCTTTAGTAGCTACTAGGTGAAGGACTTGGATGGCTCCACGTGTTCTTTGCTTCTGTGATAACTTGTTCTCAAAAGCTTCAAAGTGGTGCTTTGGCTTGGAGAGCACCTGGTCCTTCTGGGGTGATGCTCAATGCATGGGGAAACCCCACACAGTGTTTAATGTTTGTCTTTGTTCATTTGAAACTGGGGAGTAGTACACACGTGCTCTGCATTGGTCTGGTCTATAGGCTGCTTCTCATGTGCTTTAAACCTTCACAGTCCTGAAAGTCTTGATGTATGTGTTGATGAGCAAAGGGAAAGCGTGTTGGGGGCGCCTGTGTAGAAGAGTCACCAAAGGGAGAAGGTCCCAGTCCTACATGTCCGTCTTCAAACCTTTTGCTTCTAAATATCTGTTAACTTGTGGCACTGTTTTCACAGGTCTCATTGAGCTTTCTGCCACCTAAAGCAGAACATGCAGATGCCTTAATAGGAAGATGGTGCCTGTTACTTCAAATTACTTCAAAATTCCACTAGAAAGAAATATTACCTGCTGTGGTAGAAGTGTCTACAAATATCCAGGCATCAATCTTTATTTCAGCAGATGCAATGGATGTGGCAGGAAGAGTTATTATATAGCATAGTCCTCCTTTTATTAAAAATAAACTGGGCTGGGTGTTTTCATGGTTTCTTGTGGACGTGCTACAGATTGTTTATGCTGCACCGAGATAAGGAAACTTGTTATTGTAGTGTTTCGAAAACCTAAACAAAATGAACATGGAAGATGTTTAGACTTTGTCAAAACCTCCTTACATGTAGTACAGCTGAAATATGTAGTTTCCTATGTTTTTGGAAGTGGTTTGTGGGGTAAGTTTCCCTGTCAGCAGTGGATGGGGAACTTTATTTTGCATGGTTGGCAAAACCCACATTCCTCTTTCTCTTCAATTGAAGTGAATTTGGAGCAGCTCTGCCGTGATCAATTCCAGACCTTACATGTTACGTGTCTGACAGCACTGCTGCATTTCTGTTCACCTGTCCAAGACACTGTTACAAGATCCAAACAGAAGTGGGTTTTGTAATCTTCATGGCTGTGGTTTGGTTTATTTGAGGGCTCTGTTTTACAACAAAAAAAAAAAGGAAAACATCTTTTTTTTTTTTTAATTGGGCACTTCTTATTCATGCTAATAATGTGATGTTTTGAAGCCTTTAGTGTTAACACCATGTCCAAATGCTAGAAGACCTGTTTTGGTGTGCACAACAAGAAGCTTTGTGCTCAAGCGCTGTGTGTTTGTAAACCTCGATGGTTTGGCCAACACCTCTAAAGCCAGAAATGTTCCGCCAACCCAGTGATCGCGTTTTACAGTGGTGATATTTTAAAATGGCATAAGTAACAACAGACTGTATTAGATAATATAACTTGTGCAGACACCCACTTGAAAATACCGCAGAGATGATGGGTTTATTTGCAGTGCGGAAGATGTAAAGCTGTAATAGTGATGAAAAACAATTCTGCTGAAGAAGAGTGTGAGAATTTGTCTGTGCAGCATTGTCTCTTCGGGAAATTTAGGAAGGAAATGTTTTGGTGCCTGGTGCTGTGCCAGAGATGCGGTGCCTGGTGTGTGTTCATGCCCTAATTCAGGCCATGAGTGGAACCTTCTCCACTTCTCGTGCCGGGGCAGATTAACGCACTGGAGCATTTTTCCATTGCAAATCCTCGCTATAAAGATGAGAAAATGGGCTGCGTAATGACATGGATTATGTTTCTATTATGGATCGGAATGAGTGGGCATTCCTAAGCAGTGCAGCTCTTCAGCTTGCTTTTCTTCCCAGGCTTCTCCAGTCCTCCAAAAGAAATCTAGATACATAGATAACGCTGAGAATAATTTAAAGCCATGGAGCTGTTTTGGGGTTGAACAGTGTGGTATAAGTATGAGCACCCCTCTGGATAACAGGAACCATTCTTGCAGCTCTCCTTGAGTGATAGAATTGAATTATAAGAAGTATTTTGCTGAGAAGTGCCTGATTTCTACCCAAGGAGCCCTGACCATGCCGATGCTGTGAGCAGAGCACTGGATGGTCTTTGGGAAGTGCGTGTTATTTGGGGTTTGGTGCTGGTTTTGTGGGGTTTTTTTGCTACTTGTGTTCGTGCATTTGCAGTAAAACTTGCAAAGATCTCATACTAATTAGCAGCAGGTTGTGCTAATTATAGCTGTTCTGGAAATTCCTCCCGCAGGTCTCTTGTATGAAGGGACTTGCAGGTGTGTAACTCGGTGGGACAGAGCCCAGTAAATGCCCCCAGGAAACGTGTCCTGAGCACGTGTGGCTCCTGCGAGACCTCGGCTTGGCCATTGCATTGATTTCCAGGTGCATTGGGAATGACCTTCGGAACACTGTGCTGGCAAAGAAAGAGTTAAACTTGAAAACCTTCTCCTGTAACTCTAAATGCCGTTTTTATTTTTTTTTCACAAATGTAACCTTTTAACATTTATTTTTAGCTTTTACATTAATATATGTAAAAATATTAAAAGCTCTTGTATATTACATTAAAAACTTATGTCAGCTGCCCTGCTTTTTCCTATTTATTAAAACTTTTCAAGCAGTGAAAACATTTTACTTGTTAATGAGGGGAAGAAGGAAAATTAATGACATAGAGCTTGGATCTTCCAAGATGTCTCCTTTTAACCATGCAAAACCAGCTCTTTTCCCACACTATGTAGTTTAATTTCTGTGTTAGGGTTCAGTAAGCAAATGCAAATAGATTTAATGATTTGCATCAGTAGATCACTTCTCAGTTTAATATCCTCTGATATTTTGGTCAAGGACTTTTTCTTTGGAAGGCTAGTGCTGGTTTGTAGGGTGAAAATATTAATAGTGGTGGCATTGTTCAAGTAAAGCAAGGGGAATGTGTAACTAATTCAAAAGCGGCATCTCATGTTGTCTTCTCACTGGGATCACACAGTGGAAAAGTTATCCAGAAAAAGACACTTACGAATAATTGCTGATTGTATTAAATATTTAATACAGGTTTCCATATCGGGTTCTCCTGGAAGCCTTGAGCTTCTGGGTTTTCCTTTTGCTGTGGGTATCTCTGGGTCTGGAGCTGCTCCTAGGAACGCGGTGACTTCAGATTATCCATGACAACACAGTTTAAGTGTCTGATTTTTGTTGATTTAAATCCCAAGTGGCATTGAGATCTGGGAACTTTGGCTTCAGTACATCTCCCATGTAGTTCTTCTAAAATGTTCTGAAAGTTTTAAAGCCTCAAATGTGTGATAAGCAGTAATTGAAACTAATAGGCAGCAACTGAGCTCCTCCAGGCCACTAGCCAGTAAGTGCCATGGTGGGAGTTTGCTATGAACCGTGGAAGCCACCTTTGAACAACTGGGGTCTCCAAACAGAATCACAGAATGGTTGGGGTTGGACTTAAGCCTCCCTACAATCTCATGAATAGGCAGCATAGTGGGATCCAAGCTCTCAAGATGCTTTCTGGAGGACATCAAGGACTCTTTGACATGTGGCCCTGGATGGGGAGAGCCAAGGGTCTGCTGCTCAGTAATTGGGAGGAACAGTTTGGGTGTTGGGTTGGTGGCAGCTTTGGCTGGGGTGTGAGACTCTGGATGCAAAGGAGGATTTAGGAAATATTGCCCAGGCTTGTAGGGATGACGTCAAGAAAGTGAAACCTCAGCTGGAGTTTGGAGTTAAAAAGGGATGTGAAAGGCAACAGGAAGAGTTTCTGCTGCTGTGTCAAAGATCAAACAAGGAGATCACACAGCTCCTGGTGACCATGGACCCAGGTGAGGAGCAGCCCAGCCTGGGGAAGGTGGCTTGGGCTGTTTCCTGGAGTCCTTTCTCTCCAGGATCATCCTGGCAGCCTGTGGTTGCATTGGGACACCCTGAAAACAACCATCGATAAGAACGTTTACGTAAAGCACTGAATTGGAGCTTCGCTCTTGAAGATACATTGTCCCCAAGCCCTGCTGATATTAACATATGACAGGCTGATTTTGCAATTCCTTTCTTAAAATCTGCAGAAGAAACTAATTTTGATCAATGTGTTTTGATTTCTATTGGAATTAAAATGAAATAGGAAGCAATGCAAATGAGATGAGTATCCAGGGCAGTGGATTTGTGGTCCTGATCAGATGCTCACTTCAAAGTTGCTGTAGAAAATACAAGATTCAAAATGCACAATATGGAAACTTGTCATGGGAGGGTGTGCTGCATAAATGTGTTTGTACATGCATGTGTTTTTCTAAAGATTCACATCAAGGGGTATTTTTTGGCTGGTGATACCTCATTGTGTGCCATGGGAGGCTGCAGAAGGTGGGAATGATCACCATCCCATGTGCTGCTGGTTTGTGTGGATATCCTGCCTTGTGTCTGCTGTAATACCTTAATTTAAACAAATTAATAAGTAAAACTTCTTCCAACAATGTAGTTATTCTGCTTGCTTTTCAATAATTTATCTCTAGAAATCCCTGGTATGTTTTTGATGAACCTCCTTTGACTGAGCTTAGTGTTCTAGGAGCAGAGACCACCTTACTGTGTTTGGATTGTTTTTGTTTTCTTCTTTCTTATGGTGTCACTTTGTTTCACTAAAACAAGCAAAATGATAGTTTGGGAATGTTTCTCTTTTGAATCTGTTCCAACTCCACTGTGTTTTGGGGTAAGCATGGGGTAGAGGACATGAGTTCTTGGTCTGTATTAGTTGTTGTCACAGTTCCTTGGGCTGTGCTGGATGGAATGAAATCACAGAAGAGTCAAAGGCAGCGTGTGTTAAACTCACAGAGCTCCTCACAAATGGAGCAAGAAGGAAATGGCACTGTGGTGCTCAATGGAACTGCATCCTCCTTGGATTCCTGAAAACAAGTCCAAATACTTGAGTTTTAATTCATGATCAGAATTACCTCTTCACCAGAAAAAAATGCCAACTGTTCCATCTATTCTGTGTTAAGATGGTTTCCTTCATCTTATCAGTAGTTGCTTCACTATGTAGTCTTTAAATTTAACTTTCCCTGATTCCTTAAGATATTCATTAAAGGATGAAATGAGAATAATTCGAAGGATAAATATCCTGTAGATTTCTCTTTGCTAGTTCTCAGACATTCTGGTTAAGCAGAAATAAGTTCCTATTGGCTGTTGAAGAATTTAAGGTTGTTTACTGCATATAGTCCTTCAAGTGATAAATACACACAATTGCCTCTTTGCTTATTAAAATGGGTGCTTGCTGGTGATAAAAGCATTTTGATTGCTCCTGAACTTCTGAGTGAATGTGTCAGACTGTAGACAGAAAATGTGCAATCCCGGTGATCAGTTAATCAAAGGAGTTTTTGAAGAGCTATCAGTTTCTTAGTTTTGATATTGGAGAGACTTACTGTTGTAGTCTGCTAATATGTAAATTGTCATTCATGCTAAGAGATTTTTTAAGTTGTATTTTATTTTCCTAAGGAACTTGGTAATAACCTGGATTTATACATGATGTAAGGACTGTCTGGCGTGAAACACAACTATTGCAGAGGACCTTTCTGCTTGTGCTAGTTCAGAGCAAGAAGTAACGAGGTGAAGTTGGAATAATTTTGTACTTTAGGTTATCAGTCGATTGTTCTCTTCTCATTTGTTCCTCCTAGGTGTATGTACCCTTGGTTTTGCCATTCCATGGCTGGGTTTGACTTGTCTTCAGGTGATTACTAACTTAGTCCCTCTGTGCATCTTGCTCGTGGTGATGTTTTATCAGTGGTACATGGTCTTTGAGGGCTGGATGAGTTTGTTTTATATGCAGGTGCATATAGTACTTATTTAAAATATACATCCACAAGCAGATACTTCATCTGGGAGATGCTGGGCAGACACTGCGCTTGGCGCCAGCTTGGCTCCCATGATAAGGGATGATATTTGGAACCTGATAATGGAGTTTTAGCTGCACAAATGGTGACCAGTTTCTACTCCCGATGGAAAAACCTCTCCAGAGCTGGAAAGAAAGCGTTGGAAAAGACAACTTTTTGCCCCATTCATTGGACTGCGCTACTGGACAGGTAGACATTTCTCCTCACATGTGCAGAAACAAGTTCTACCTGCCTACCATAAGAAAATTTAGGATTCCATGGATTGTTCTTACCATGCCGTCTGGGCAGTTGGCTTAGTTTTCAAGTTTCAGACACACATACTGCAAAGGTCCAGGACAGGGGCTGTGATTTAGCTATGCTGACCAAAATACACCTTGGAGAAGACCTCTTGTGATGGATAACTGCACTAACAGCCTGAGCTGTAGATGCCTGGATAGAAAGGAGAAGGAGGATGAAGAATATTTCCTGCCTTATTTTTTTAAAAAACTCTTTAGGTTAGGTTACCTGAATTGGGAGGAGTTCTTGAAAGTTTAAACGTTGTATGAAACTTGGCCATAAATATAAGTCAGCTTATATTAAGGCAATTTGAGATGTAATACCTCAATAATTTGGAAGCAGTCATTCTTCACAGCTCATGAATGTTCTTCATCTCTGATAATAGTTTGTTCTAATTTTAAGTGCCGATGTGAACACTTGAAGAATATAGAAACTGTCTGTGTTTATGCCTCTGAAATTCGAAGTCCAGACTGACCCGATGTCCGGGTCGCACCGTTCCTGTCCCCCCGTCTCCATGTCTTCAAAACAGTCTCATTTTCTGTGGTTTCTTCTCATTTTGGGAGGGTTTTTCCCGCTCCATCCCTGTCAGACCATGTCCCTGTTTCCCTCTTCTCTGCTGTTGGTTGCAGTTTCTCCTGGTCATGGTCAGGATCACCCCTCAGCTCCTGCGGGTCGGGAGCTTTCTGTGCACCGGGTAATATTGCTTGTGGCTCTGAGGCTGTCCAGATGCTCTTCATCTATGCAGATATCCTCTGGGTTTTGAGATTTATGTTTCAGCGAAACAGAGGATATCCTCAGGGTTGCGATGCCGCGTTCTCGCTTCCTGCCTGCTCTGGGAAATACGTTTTAAAGTTCTTTTTCATAGAACTTACAGCAATAACAAAAACAGGCAACAAAAGAATACAGGAACAACAAAAAATTGTGATAGATTTGATTTCCAGTGCATGCAGGTAATTTAGAAATGAACAAAGAATCTTTTGTCTGAAGTAATGATAAATCGCAGTAAAAAGATGCCAAATGGCCCAAAAAACAACCCCAAGGTGTAACGGAGCTGGAGGAAAACAAAAAGTAGCTCGGATATACGTTGTTGATAACACTTTGTGCTTGCCGGATGAGCTGGACTCGGAGCTTCCCTGGGATGTGGATCTAGAATCCCGAGTTCTTTTATAGGCTGCAAAACTGCAAGTGCAGTGAGATTTCTCACTTTGAAGGCAGCGTTACTCAAACACTCACTTTTAGTGCTTTTAAAAAAAATATATTATTATTATTATTATTATTTTTATTTTTATTATTATTATTATTATAGTCCAGCATGCCAGATCTGAATTTTTATTGTCTGTGTCTGGTTGGGTTTAGCGTTTAGATCACTGAAGGTATTTCTGAATGATATGGGTTTGCTTACTGATACTCATTCCAAAACCTTGCTGTGCATCCTAATTCTTAGTTTTATTGAAATCTTTAGAAGAACTATTAGAATGAGCACATATTTACTAGTTTATTAAATAGTAGCATTGCTGAAATAATAAAGTACTACCGGTTGTGACACTTCTGTGTCTTATATTTTTGTCTCCAGTCACATTGTGACTTTGTGTTCACTCAATACTTGTCTTTTAGGTCTGTCACTTTATCAAAAATCCATAGTAATTGGGATAATTGATGACCAGGCTGACTCTCAACTCTCACAACTTAACTACAGGCTCTGTCAGGGCAGCACTTGTGGAACTGAGAGCTCTGCTTTGCTTTGGACTCCAGAAGACACATCTGTGTATGTTAATTGGGAAATACCTTTTTATTTATTCACCCAGCACTTGTAAATTGGGAGTCCTGTCAAGTGCTAGCTTTCCATCCTGAGAAAACTTTTCAACTGGTAAGGAGCTGAATTCCATTAGGCTGCCTTATAGGAACTGTGTTTTTTATGGTCAGGAGCTGGAGATCTCCATGGGTCTCAGATTATGGAAGAGTTTTGTTACAACCCAGTTGAACTCATGGAAAATACTGAGCTCTAAGGGGAGGTTGAACTCCATTGCAGTGTCCTCTTTGACAGGAGGGTGACCATGAGCCAGCACTGGGCCCTTGTGGCCAGGAAGCCAATGGTACCTGGGGTGGGTTAGAAGGGGGTGGTCAGTAGGTCAGAGAGGTTCTCCTGCCCCTCTGCTCTGCCCTGGGGAGACCACACCTGGAATCTTGTGTCCAGTTGTGGCCCCTCAGTTCCAGCAGGACAGGGAACTGCTGCAGAGAGTCCAGCGCAGCCACCAAGATGCTGCAGGGAGTGGAGCATCTCCCGTGTGAGGAAAGGCTGAGGGAGCTGGGGCTCTGGAGCTGGACAAGAGGACACTGAGCGGGGACTCATTCCTGGGGATCAATATGGAAAGGGGCAGTGTCAGGAGGATGGAGCCAGGCTCTGCTGGTGACAGCCAGGGACAGGACAAGGGGCAATGGGTGCAAACTGGAACACAGGAGGTTCCACTTAAATATGAGAAGAAACTTGTTTGGGGTGAGGGTGTCAGAGCCTGGCCCAGGCTGCCCGGGGGGTTGTGGAGTCTCCTTCTGTGCAGACATTCCAACCTGCCTGGACACCTTCCTGTGTAACCTCATCTGGGTGTTCCTGCTCCATGGGGGGATTGCACTGGATGAACTTTCCAGGGCCCTTCCCATCCCTGACATTCTGGGATTCTGTAATTCTTCCAGAAAACCTCATTTAGGGTGAAATCCTCCTGGCCCCGTTGATTTGCAAGGGTTGAAACAGTGCAAACGCCATTCTGTCTGCAGGATACAACATTTAGCCATAATGCAGATGCCTTCCCTCCGAATGGGTGTGAATGGACTCCATGCGAATGTGAATGAACATGTAGAGGAAAACTGGGCTGCAGTTTGCTCGTATTATTGCATGTTTTACAACAGATTTGCTGCCAGTTGTGTGATGTCTTAAGCGTTCGACATCAGACACAACGCTGCCAGAGCATGTGTTTTGATCTTCGTGTACCAATAAAAAGTTTTACGTCTTTATCATCTTAAAATATCTTCAAGGATAGAAAGCTCTCTGTAGCCTGATAGCTTCTGGGTTTAGCAATGTTAATGTGTAAAACTGAAGAAAGAGAGCTGATGCCGGTGTTTTTAAGAGGCGTAAAAATATAGACGGTTATGTTAATGAGTATCCTTAGTGAAGATTTAGTTTCTTACTCTTCCTTAATGTTGTTCTTCTCCTGTAACTGAACACATCCCAGCATCTTTTACTTGAGCAGCTTTTGCTCAAGCATCTTCTCAGTTCCTTTGTGCAGTTACATCTTATTAATCACCTTTGGCCTGCAGCGCAGGGGGTGTGAGCAGGATTGGGGGCTCTGGCCGCAGCACGAGGACACTGGCTGTGCCGAGGAGCTGAGCGTGGGACACAAATGACACACAAGCCCTGAGAAGTGAAGCAGCATTATTGCATCTCCATCTCTTGGGGACTTACTACAGGCCACGTGAAGGCTGACTGCTGTTCTGCAAATAGCGCCTAAGCCCCCATTGTTTTCCCCACGTGTTGTGTTCCTGATGCTACAGGAGATCAAAGAACCATAGAACAGTTTGGGTTGGAGGGCCCTTCCCAGCTCCCCCAGTGCCCCCCTGCCATGACAGGGACATCTTCACCAGCTCAGGGTGCTCAGAGCCCCGTCCAGCCTGGCCTGGGATGTCTCCAGGGATGGTTCATCCACCACCTCTCAGGTCAACCTGTTCCTAGAGGAAGGTTGAGGTGGTGCCTCAAAGGTGGCTTTGGACCCTCCTTGCTGGCCTGTCTCGTGGTGCGGATGGCTGGAGTTGTCCTATCAGACACATTGTCATGCTGCTGGGGACAAGGACAATACAGAATACCAGGCTGGGCAGGGAGGAGACTGTGAAGGAGCTGGAATGAGGTGTTGATTTTCATGGAGAGAGCAGCTGTGGGATGTTGAAGGAGTAGGTGACAGTGGTGGTCTGTCACAAGCAAGGGCTGATTTCTAGCTGTTCACGATGGAGCTGGGAAGGTTGGATGGCAGGTGATGGTAACCCTGGGAGAATACATCTCTGGGGAGCTCTGGTGTCCTCTGCGGGGCGGTGGCATGTCATCTGATTGTTGTGCTGGAGGTAGATGCTCATGTGTGACATCTGGGCTTTTGCTCGTTCTACTTTAATGTCATGTTACACCAGCATTCCCTTTCCCCGAGAGGCCTGGTAACAGTGGCTTGGATGTTAAAAACCTCAAATAAACCAATATATGTTGTTCACCATGGGCAACTTCAGGGTAGTGATTTCAGAAATAAGGTTATCACGGCATCAGTCCTTCGTTCACCTTGGAGAACTTCACAGGGTAGTGGTTTCAAAAATGGGATTATCATGATCGGTGACTTCTTCAATCACGGGGTTGCTACTCCTGGCTGGAAGACGTGGCTTCTGAGGGTGCGGAGGGGTCCGTGGCTGTACCTGGATGTGGTTATGCACAGCTTTATGTCGAGCATCATTGCATCGGCTTGCAAGTTTCAAACAGAGGGGTTTTTTTGTCCTGCTGCACTGTGTACAGTAGGCATTAACTATTTTGCGAGGATATCTGAACTTTGAAAGTCTTTCTCCATATGTACAGCTTTGTACTTGAAAGAGGGTTGAATATTGACCTAATTTGTCTTTTAAAAGGACACAGAGTTTTACTAGAATACTTATGCTATTGAACTAGACAAATGCAGATACTATTCCTTTGGTAGTCGGTGCAGAAGGTTGATGTGCTCTAAGATTTACTGTGCATCACCTTAGCCATCATTCCCATAAGTATTAATTTTAACTCCACTAATAAGAAACTGAACAAAAGTGGAATTATGAGTTCAGTAGTATTCTATGAAAGGTCAGTTGTTAAAAAGGCAGAGTCTGACATTCTGTGAAAAAGGTGCCTTCATTAATCATCCTGATAGGGCAGCGTAGGAGATTCTTGACCAATGCCCGCCCAGCGAAACGCTTGGGAAGGGGCGCTCAGGTCTTTGCAGAAAAACAAGGATTAGCCGAATCAGTATGGAATGACCAGTTTTTAGTACTGTAGCATCACTATTTCTCTTTCTTCATTCCAAGTATAGAAAAATTAATGGATACTTTTTTATGAAACGTACTGTCATTATTTTAAAAGTTTGTTAATTTTATAGAAGCATATATTGTTATGGGAATAATATTTTAAGCCACAGTTGATAAGAATATAAATGCATTAATACCAAACCCAATATTTCTGTGATTTATAAAGTATTTATGACCTCTTAAAAGTGCTCCCTTATTATATTGTTTAAATGCGCAGCTTTGTTTCGTAATAATTCATCTCTGTGAATCTTGAACGATTGCTCCTGTATGAACCGACCAGTTTTAATTGCAGTGCATAATGTTTTCCCGTGCAAAATTATTATATTGAATTGTTTGTGTTTTTTCCATGTCCACCATAGTGATGGCAATTTTAAAGTTAATACAAATTATATAAATTATTAAATACAGGCCTAGTGGAACATTAATCAGTAGAACATCTTTATTGTGACCATTCCTGACAGATGATGTTCACCATGATGCCCATTAATGCACCGTATTGTGGGAGCCGATGTCCATTACAGAATCCCCTTTGTTACTGGTGTCAGGTCTAATTCAGGGCAGCAAATCTCAGTCCAGGTTGAATTCGCTTTTGATGTTGGGTGGCAAAATACAATTCTGGAAGCGTGGGGTCTCACCTGTTTAATTCTTTCAAAGTTATTAGTCTGTGTAGCAGATATTGTAAAATGCAAAGTCTGCAATAGTCTTTTTTTTCCCCTTAATGTCATAATTTTGCATAATAGCTGTTTGTGCTACATTGACTAGGTCCATGGATTGCTTAACATAAGTGATTACATTTTCCTACGATTATGAACTCCCTCCATTAGAAATCCTGTACAAAAACTTGTAAATGATTTGTTGTTTAAGCTTTCTACTTCATTAGCTACAATGTACACTTTACAAGAGTCATTGTCTAAGAGTTAGTAATATTTGTAATGAGCTGTATAATGTGGGCCCTTTTACTAAATTTAAAAACAGATGGTATCTGTTAACAACAGTTTATCATGCAAATTGAACCCTAGCGAAGATTTCTCTCAGTGGTTACGTTGCTGTAGGCCAAATCATGGTGTCTTGTTTTTTTGATGTAATAGCAAAAGGCAATAATTGCTGTTTTAGACAGTTGGGACAGATGTGAACTAATCATGGTCAGAACTCCCCAAGAAGTAGAAATTCAAGCCTTTTTCTCTCTTGGAAAGTTCATGTTGTCTTTCATGGCTTTACACACACTTTGATATTTAGTTTCCAAATTTGGCATTTTTGCACATCATTGCAGATTTTAGATACGTGATTGTGATTATTTTTTCTCATTTAAGTTATGAAGCGGCTGTGAATGAGAATTTCCCTTTTGCGAGGACTCGCGCATGTTGATCTGAACAAGTGGAAAGATCAAAAGATGTAATACACACATTTTTCTTGCAACTTTGAAAAAGAAAGGAAAATTGGATCATATTAAATCCGCAGTCTTGGAATTATACTATCAAAAGAATCCTCTCACGCAGTATATTTGTTGCTAATCCTGCATGGGGGAAGACTGAAATAGAGTCGTCTTTGTAATACCAGTTTTTTGCCTCAGACTGTACAAAATTAATATATATGTATTTTTAATTTGAGGCATTCTGAGTGCTGTGACTTCTGCTCTTAGGATACAGGTTCAGTCTTGTATTCCAGCGTGCTGGAGTTAACAGCTGTTATAGTGCTGGTTTGTTAATCCCGCCTAACCTGGGCTTGGTACTGACACTAATGACTCCATCCCCTTCAGCCATGGGCTCTGATCTGCTGGTACAGTCAAATCTTGGTCTATCACTGAGCTTTTTAGATGCATAAGCAGTGATAACACCAACTTACACTTGAGCTAATCTTTCATTTTATAGCAGAATGTCATGGAATACCTACCCAGTTTTCCTTTGCTAAGCAGCAGGTTGGGCACTTGTCATTAAATAGCATAAAAATCTTTCTACTAGTAATTTCTCTACACACAGTTCTCAGTATGAAAGATATTTTTGTTGAACACTGTTGATAGGCGTGCAGTAAAATTAACACCTGTTGAAGCACAGCGGTTTAATAAGCTGCGTAGGCGGCCGTGTCCTGTTTTTAGCTGTGCAGCCTCCTCTGTGCTATTTTAAATCTCAGCCTGTGCAAGGAACAAAGGCCACAGTACTCGTGGTTCTTCTAAATTCATTTATCTTAGTGTTGTAGCTCTGAACTCTCAAATGTTGAGAGCCTAATGATAAGACTTATTTCCCATCATCCCCCAATAAAGCTTTTTTGTTTCCCAGTCTGTTCTCCTACCACTGTAACTGGGTTTAAAATAATTTTCCACCCTAACACTGTTTTTACTCCAGAAATAGTGGATCATGGTGTCCGATTGCTCCGGTCTGGCAGTTGATGGGCAAAGCAGAGAGCAGATGTGTCGCGGTTCCAGATGTGTGGGTAGCCAGGAGGGACATGTGGGTCTGTGGACCTGAGCAGAAGACTATAGACTCAGACTAACTCCCCTGCATTAAGGTTTAACTACACTGTGCCTGATGTAAGGAATTTCTACTGGTGCTGGTCAATCCTACGCTTTAATAAGGACTTTTTCAGTCCTAGAAGAAAGGAACTGATCTCTTGATGTGATTCTGTGCAACTTGGCTGAGGGACTGAGGCAAGTCCCTCCAGGTGGAGCCACGTGTGACTTGGTGGCTTGGGACAGCTCCCAAAAAAGGCTTTTCAAGGTCCTTTTCAAAGACCTTTCAAGGTCCTTTCCAATGCAAACTGTTCTATGATTCTCTGAACAAACAGAAGAACCTCAGTAGCCGTTGTTTCCCGTGATGGAGCGGGAGGGGAGTCAGGTCACCTCTGGACTTGAGCTTTTCTGCTGTGAGGCCTGACAAGGCCAAGTGCAAATCCAGTAAGTTGATGGCCAAGGGACCGGTCCTCATGCATGGTGGTGTTGTCCCTTGGGTCTGATGAGTGTTAGGTCAGCTCTTACTTTGGGAAGTATTTAAAACTAGACCTCCTTCTGCTAGGACTTCAGTTTAGATTAACCCAAGGCTAACAGAAGCTAGAGCTCACCACTAAATTATGGTTGTTCAGTGGCTTATATAATAATTCATGGACCAAATTAGTTTTCTGAAGAAGTGTCAGATTCTGCATAGGTGGCGAAAAGTCCTGAACTTGACCATTTCAAATGGTTTCCCAGGTCTAGTGATGGTGATGAGGCTGGAGCACAATGTGATGGGAGCAGCTGAGGGACCTGGGGGGTTCAGCTGGAGAACAGGAGCTGAGGGGAGACCTTCTGATCTCTGACCTGCCTGAAAGGAGCTTGGAGCCAGGGGGGTCGGGCTCTGCTCCCCAGGAACAAGCGCCAGGAGCAGAGGAAACGGCCTCAAGTTGCACCAGGGGAGGTTGAGGTTGGATGTGGGAACAATTTCTTCCCCAAAGGGCTGTGGGGCATTGGAACAGGCTGCCCAGGGCAGTGCTGGAGTCACCGTCCCTGGAGGGCTGGACAGACGGACATGAGGTTCTCAGGACATGGGGCAGTACTGGGTTTAGGTTATGGTTGGACTTGATCATCTTAAGGATCTCTTCCAACCAAAATGATTCTGTGTTTCTCTTGGTTTGTTACTGATCTTCTTAAGAACGTTCCCCTTGTTCTGTCTCATCCCCCTACACCTGTGTTTTGTCCAACTTTAGCATTTTGTGGTGGATCTCTGCTTGGCTTGTGTCATGTCCCCTTCTCCTGCTGCCACTGTGGAAGATGATGGGCTGAGGTGGAGGCTGGTTTATTCCAATCATCCGTGAATCCAAAGGGTTTAAACTCTGGCAGGACAGATGGTCCTTCTAAAATAGTGGTAGTGGAATGGAATTGTTGATTTTGGATGTGGCATGAAAACTATGGCAGCCCCAGCTTCTCCGTGCTGTCGTTTTGGAAGACGTTTTGCGTTTCATTGTATTTCCCTTGCCCCGTTTGCTGGGACAAATACAAAGGTCCACGTTGCATTGGGTTCCTCCCATGCCCCCCAAAACTGGATGAGCATCCCCCGTACGAAACGGGGAGAGAGGACTGAGCTCCCTGATGTAAAGGCAGGAAACCAAGCAACCCTATTCAGTGAATAAAAATGGGAAATACATTGAAGTCTAGATACAGTATCTTTGTAGTAATAAAAGCAGTAGTACAGATTTACTGGTGAAGGAGTTTTAACTGTAATACTGTGGAATAGTGGGTTATTTTGTGTTCAAGAGCTACATTTATCACAAAAATGATGATATACAAATCACTTCCATATCACAAAATGTTCTTGGTCAAAATTGGCTTGAGGCAAGTGATATCTTCGAGTAAACAGTATATGAAGACCATATCTTAAAATGATAGATCACCTAATTTTGTTCTGACAGAGGTTTTTGCCGCAACAAACATCTGTCACTGAAATACCAATTCAGAGATATGGAAGCCAAATTGTGGAGGTTTTCTAGTATTTGTCACTCCTAACTTAAGAACGCTACTGTTAGTTCTATAGATATTTGAAGATAGTAGACAGCTTGCAGTTTAAACACCCTAAAATATGTATTTAAGTATTTTAAGAGACATAAGGATATTTAAATGCAGATTAGCAACTTCTGGAGTGCTACGTATCGGTTCAGTACAGTAAATGCAAAGCCGATGTGTTGCTGATGCTGCATAGAAATTATATGAACTTAAAACGTAGCTGCTGTTGCACAATAGAGCTGAAAAATATTTGATGAACTGAATGTCCTGTTATTAACCCTATTTTTAGGGTAATTGGTGTAGAATGATTTGTAGGTTATAAATTGAGCCAGAGCTGCCATTTTGGTGTTTTCAACATGGGGTTGGCAGAAATGCTGGGTAAAACCAGCCTGCTTGGCACAGCACACTTGGTGCTGCTGGGTTTTGGTGGGTTTGGTTCTGTTAGGACCGGTATTTAGGGCTGAGCTCGTTAGGACCTACAGGAGAGAAAGGGATCTCTTGCTGCAGAGGGTGGGGGTACTAAACACCCTTTGAACTCAGTTTTCCAACCCTGTTCTGAAAGCTGAATAAAAAACATGAGCATCAAAATATTGGAATTTTGTCTCAAGCATTTTGAGATGTGCTTAAAGTTTATTTGGTTGATAGATGCTCATGGCATAAATGCAATAAAAATATTAATATCCATTAATAGATATATATATTTTGGTGTAAGTATGTGTGTATAGCTAGCACCTAACTGAACAGAAAAGATGCAAATGCACTACTGAAATGAGCTTTTAATTCCAGTTTCTGTCGACTTGTGGTAGGAAACTAAAATTTGGCTGCAAACTGCCAACATTCTGTGATATTTCGCAAACAGGATGAAATGGCAAATACCAGGTCCGCAGAGGAGCAGAGCATTACCAGTCGTGTTAGAAATGTTTCCAAGATTGTTATTACACATCACATATTTTAGACTGATTACTTTCACCACCACTGATGTTTCTTTAACTCTCTGTTAACAAGAATGTCCCTACAAGCGCAATCATCCCATTTAAATACATTACAGCCTTGGCACAGGGAAAACTTCTCCACTATAAAAATTCAAATGCATTACTCTTACTAATGTTATTTTTTTTACTTTTCCTTTTAAATGGTGCTGTGCTCAAATCTGGAGCCCGAAAGATGCGCAAGAGCTTATTTGGCTCCTCAAATACATATTTTATGTTATTTAATTTCTTCTGGCTAATCATAATATGGGAATGCAAGCTCAGTTTGAGCTGGGCAAAGTATATGCAGTAAACAAGTTGAGCTTTCTTACCTGTGTTATCAGTCCTCGTAATTACTTCATGCTTTTTGCTGCTTTATTTTACATGCACACATTAAAAATACGCGCCCTTGTTTTTGGGGACACATCAGTCTGAAATCACATTAGGAAAACAGTGACCACACTATTCAAGCTGCTGTAAAAATTGCTGCTGGTGACTGAGAAGTTTGGGGAGGTTCATACTCAGACTATTAAGTGTCAGAAAATTGTGTGCAGAAGAATATCAAAGATCATCTATAGCACATTTAGAGCTCAGTTTACATAGTATAGGAATTGAAAGTGCGGTATATTACCCTTGAAGTGTATTATTATATTTTTTCTAGCAAATATAACAATAGATTAGCAAACAATGATTCTTATTTATTTTTTTCCCATAGCTTTCTGATGAGCCCCTTAAACTTAATCAACATTGCCGAGCGCTTTAATTTCAGATGGTCTCTCAGGACTTGTTTAATTCAGAGCAAAAGTTGACGAACTATTTCTCAGTTTCGCAATGGCCGGGAGAATAATTGGGTTAAATTTGCGAGGTGCGGATTGAAAGGCGGGTGAGTGTCCCGGGGGACAGTGGGGACACTGGTGTTCTCCTGGGTGGGAAGCGCCGGCCGGTGTCAGCAGAGCCATTTCTGGTGAGGAATTGGTGGAAAAGGGGCGAACGGGTTAAAGAATTCATAAAAAATGAAGGATCCTAATATTAAAGTGGGGGGAAAATGTGGGTGAATGACATATTTTTTACACACCTCAACTGTCAACGTTTCTAATCAAATCATCTAGCCTTCTTGCTTCTTAAATGATACAAGCAATATTTCCTGTAATAAACACCCCTAAGTCTAATGAGAGGCCCTAAGGCAACTTCAAATGTATGAATTCATTATAATTGAACAACATAATCTGCAGGGCAAAGATGCCTGCTACCCAGTCTTTTAACTTCGCACGGCTTGGGTGTTCTATGAAAAATGTTATACATTTTGTTTACAATGTATTGCTGCTATTTGAAGTATTGTATGCTCCTGTAGTACATAAGATGGGGACGCATAATGGAGGAAAAATCAAGGAGGCAATCTTTCATTTTGTTCTGGTATGAAAAATTCAAAAGACTGAAAACTCACCCAGAGAAATTTTGCAAGCGTATTATTTTCCGATGTTTCGATCAATTTGTCTGTCAACCATGCTGAGAGGTGGAAGGGGCCAGCAAAAGCAATTTAGCTTGTGAGGTCCAAAATAGAAATGTTTTAGGAAACCTTGTCACATGTTATTTTTTTATATTAGAACTGCTGTGTTTTTTATTTGCTGGTCATATTATGAAGAGAAATTGGTATCAATCATCTAAATCACCTATGAATATCTGATATAACCATTACTTTTGTGCATATAAATAAGGAAGAAAAAATATTTAAATGAAGCTTTTAAAGCATAGCAAAACCTTTGGGTAGGCAACACGCTCCCGACTTGGGTTTTCCCATTTAAAAAATATCCCGTGCATTTTAATTGATTGTACCCAAGTGACATCACACCGAATCATCTCGCATGCGAACATATTGACCTCGCTCTGCCTTTAATTAAGCCGTGATTGCTTTATGGTAAGTTTGCCGTGGATTGATAGGTGTGCAGCCCGTGTCGGAACGCGCCGCGTGTGCCGCTGGCTGTGCGGGAGGGGGATTAACTCTCTCATTTGGGGGGTTACTGTTTGTTTATATGATCAATACGGCTACTGTCACTAGTGGACTCTCAGCGATGTGGCCGCAAACTGCACCGTTTAGTAGCAAAGAGCAAACTCGGTTCAGTTTCTTGTCTGCTGCGCTTCAGTGGTGCTGGAGCGTGGCCCTTGCACCAATGGGTGTAGAACGTTTGTTTAGTACAGTCGGTGGAACCTTAATTTGGATGAAGCAGAACGATGTGCAAAATCTGTAATAATCCCATATTAAGCAGTTTATAAATCCACAGTAAGCATTTTATCATTAACCCATGGTGTAATTGAAAAATTTGAGAGCTGTTACCTATACTAAGTGGTTTGTGATTTATGCATATATATGTGTATCTGAATAGATTTGGGGGTGATAGGGTGACTAGAGTGGGGTAATTTTTGTCAATATTATATGAGATGTGTGAAGAAGTGAAATATAAACTAAAATGTTGACAATGGAATTAGAACAGCAAGTGCAACTTTTCCAGTTGTGGAAGTGTGATGTACTCCTGTTCATCCAGACTCAGTGCCAAGAATGGCACAGATTATTAGGGAAAACATGATTCTTCTAGAGAAAGGCTGGAGAACTGCTGCTCAGCAGAGGAAGCAACAGAAGATCAGGACGCAACATGATGTATAATAATTATAATTTTGTGAGGTACCGCTATAAAAGTAATAAGCAAAATTATGGTGTAGAAGAGAGTCAGCAAGCAGGTGGGGGAACAGAAACCTGGAGAAGGGGAAGGAAGGGAAATGGGGAATAAGGAAAACACCAAATGGAGATAAGGAACAGTGTGATCAGTAAAGCAGAGGCTGCTACGAGCTGTGGTCAGAGGGCCCTGGAGGGCCACAGCGCTAAACACAGCGAGGAAACTCTGAAATAGTCTCTCCTTGCTGCTGTTTGAATAAAGGACTTGACAGCTAGACGTCTTCTGGAGTTCTATCAGATACTGGAGAAATGTGATTTTTCTTAGTGTTCTGGCAGCCTGAGGAACAAGCAGTCAGGAATGTCTGAACCATGAGCAGACACTCATCGTCCCATTTTAAATGGAAGATACAGGGGGAAATGATCAGGTTTGCTCCTGTTTTAAATGCCAGGAGCAGCCCTGGCCTTTGGGAAGACAGAACATGTCCTGGTTAATGCCTCGGCTTTTCACTTCTCTTGTATCTCAGATCATCTCGACAGCTGCTGGTTGCTCATAGCGCTTATGTTCTCCAGCTCTGTAGCCTTCTGATATTTATATCCTTCCTCATTTGGTCGCTACCTCTGGAGGAGATCCTTGATGGTGAAGGTTGCTGAGAAGTGACCTGGTTATTAATCCCACCTTCTGATGGGAGGCTCCTGCCCTTAGAGGGGGAGAAAAGATTTGGTGTTCCCAACAGTGAAGATCTGTGCAGTTTGCTCCCCAAACCTCTGCTGGGGCTCAGCACATCTGGGCCTTGGCCGCAGACACCCCTCGTGCCATTTAATGCCATCGTCCCTGACTCCTTCGTATTTACTTACCTAAATAATGCTCCTTGATAATTGGAGATTATGCACTTTGAAAGGCACCAACTGTTTTATCACCACTTTTACCTCCTATTTGTTAATGTTAAAAACTCCGTATAGTGTCATGCAATGCTGGTATGTTTATTTTTTCCTTAAATAGGGTCTCATAGCTTTAATAATCATTGCTCTGCAAATTCTAGAAAGTGGAATTTCATGGGAGAAGTCAAAGAAATGGGTCGCTCCACATCCAAGTCGATGCAAGTGGTGGAAAAAGATGTGCTGTGTTAGCCAAATATGATGATCTTTGGGTTTAGAAATATTAAATTCCAGATGATTTGTTAGGGAGGTCTGTCTAGTTATTTGTAGTTTGTCATGAATAGGGATTTATTGCTGTTGTGGTAAATTTATATGGTTCAAAATAGATGCACTGTATTTTCCCTATTCCCAACACACAGATCTGAGTGTTGCAACGGGGAACAGAAATTTTAGTGCTTTTAATATTCTTTGTATTGTGCTTTAGAACCATTTTGCTTTTTAGTTGAACATTCCTCTAACAAATCAATACATTTTTCTGTAGACCTTGAGTTTTGTAGAACTTGGTTTTGCTTTTCTTTGCTTTCTTAACGTTTTTCCTTCTGGTGTTAGAAATCTCAACATAATAGAATTTTGGAAATGGCGTATGGTTTCTGAATTTTCTGATAATATAAGCATCATTTAAAATACCTTCAGGCTTTCCCTACTTGTACGTTAAAGCTACTGATGTGTCCTGAGAAAGCCCTTCACTCGATTCCTTTGAAATGTGGTCAAGCTGGTCTTTCCTGACTTTGCTGGTGAAGGAAAACCAATGTGGGAAACACTTGGATGGGGTTTGGCCTTGTGGGAAAACTTTTGCCTTCCAAAAAACCAGCCAACCAACCAAAACCCAACCTGTAACCTAAAAAATAAAGGGGCTTTACCAAGTTTTTAGAGTTTGCTTTGTAGCACCTAAATACTTACGGAGGTGAATATTCCATCAGTGAATGCACTATCTCTACATATGTCTTCTATAGCTACACAAATGCTTTCAGAACTGCATAGTTAATTACAAAAATATTTGATTAGTGTTGGCCTAAGTGGGAGAATAGATGTTTGGATGGAAACATGAAGCTAACGGTTATCTAGAGCTGAAGGCAGAGATTTGGTCATCACCTTTAGAGGGTAAAATGGAACGTGTGCCAAACCGATTTCAAAAGTCGGGCAGAAATTCATTGGAGTAGCTCGAATTTCTGAGTCTTTACATTGAGGATGGAGCTGTTGAGCACTCAATGGTTTGTCCTTAGCACAGTTTCTTGCACGTTGCATTGCTAAGTTTGGTTTCTGCTGTAGCTTGAGCCCTTTGACTTTTGTCAAGGCTTGTCCTTTCCTTTCTCATGCGGTTTCGTGGGTGTAGGTGCTCGAATGTTGAATGCTTCCCAATTTATAATTGGGAAAATAATAAAAATGTGCTTTTGTGTCTCCACCGTCTGGCGGGAAGGATGAATTTATCTGCCCGTGGTACGTGGAGAGCTCGCTGGAGCTCAAATTTCCCTTTTCTGTGCATGATATTCTATTTTTTCTTTTTTAGATTTTGTTTTGTTTTTACAAAATATTGGTTTATTGAGAGATGTGTTACCCTCAATTGACATATTGACATTTCCAGGAACTGTGGTTATTGTTTTGAGAAATACAATCCTACACTGACAGATTCCTATCATTATTTGGAACCGTTGCTGAGGGTTAGTGAGACAAGTCTCATAAATAATGAAAGTGAATCATATTGGGGAGAACAGCAGCGAGGAACGGCCGAGCGTACAGTGCTGACACCAGGTAATTTTTGCTCCGCCGTGACATCACGCGGTGTTAATGTCACGCGTTGCAGTGGGGACGTTGACTTACGGTGTTGGAACACCCCGTTACCCGCTGGTAATTAACTTCTGCCACTAACTACCCATTGGAGTAATTAGCAGTGCAGGGGGTAACCAGCTTCTTGGTGTTTTTGGGGGCGCAGCGGCCACAATGCAAGAAACGCCAAGAAATACGCTTGAACGTGGAATATTTTTACATGGTTTCTAGTAACCTAATTTTTTTCCTCCGTAGTTTTACAGACTTTATTATTTGACAGCTGTGGAAGGAGTTTCACACTGGACTGCATCTGATTTGCAGTTTTACAGTGAGCAATTGGCAGGGAAGGTAAAAAGGAGCAACGAGGCGGGTTCTGGAGCGGTTGCGTAAGGCAAAGGCTCATCAGCCAAGCCGGGCTTGACCTGGATTTGAGACGCGTTCTCAAGTTAGTGGAGAGCTCTAATTAACCTCCTGTTAAAATAAGTTAAATAATTTCATTTACTCCCAGCTAACAAATTTCTGCCTGCTGTTATTTCTGGAAGCAGGTAAGTTTAATATCAAATGCCCTTTGCATGCCAGCAATGCGTTTCCATTATTATTTAACCTTATTCCTACAATGATGATGCCCCTGTATGTGCTGTGAAAATGCCAGGCTTGAAGAGAGGCTAACATACATTGCCATAATTATTTTAATGAGAGAGAATGGAGAAGACGCTTCTCTGCCATCTGTCAACAGAAAGCAGTCATATTGCATGCTAGACTTTATTCACTTATAAACTGTTCTTCAGTACTGAATACTGAATTCTCTATTACTACTTCTAGGTCAACAGCATTTATAATCTTCCCTGGTTTCTCTGTGAAGTCTACAAATTATTATCATTCCAAAGGCGCTCATTAATTTTGTGCTCTCGCATACCTAAAACTGAAACTTCCCGTGCGTTATTTGCTGCCTCGTGTGTCCACCGTCCCCGCAATGCTGTGCGCACAGAAATGGGTGCTGGGAGCACCCGTGATGCTTTTTAACCTGAAAATCCCGTGATCAATACGCGCTCTGGAAAATGTCGAGAATACTTTGATTTTATTCAATTTGTTTCTCACGAGGCTTTTATACTTAAGAAAGAAAAAGCTGTATAATGCAGTTTGCCAGCAGGTGGTTGGAAAACCTGGAGGAAAGGAGGATTGGCAGTTTCTATGGTTTTTGTTCCATACCATTATTCTCTGGACTATTTTTCCTGTTACTTTAGTGGCAAGGAATTTGTTTCATACCAAATTACTAGAAGTCGGCGGTTTTATCCGCCCCTGTACTAGATGCCTTGACAATGCCATCACCTTCCCAATGTAAGATCCCATCGTATCCCACTTAAGTTCTTAAAATGTGATCTATAAACAGCCAGAATCAAGACTATAGGCTAATATTGTATGGCTGTGCCTATGGCTATACTTTATGATGGTCTTCATTTAAATTATTCTTCAACATTTGCCTCTCGATAATCTGCTCCATTTAGTGCACGGAAATGGCACCGGATTGTGCCCACGCTTTCCTTTACGTCAGGGCATCGAGAGGCGGAACTATTACGTAGGAAAATATCACAACCATCCTTGAATATTTTTGGAAGCGCTATTTTGTACAAATTTTTCTTCGTGTTCCTACTATTCCTCTTTAGAATGAGACTGTGATGCTTGAAGTGAACTTGATTTGTGGTTGGAGACTTTGGGACGTTGATACATCTCAGGATACTCACCAGCAGAACAGCTGATATTCATCTGAAACCTCAGGTTACTGTGTATAGAATAAAACAAATAACATATAACAACTCAGTGAAACTAAAGTTTTGCTGGTTTGGATTTTTAGTAAGTCTAGAAAATACTCTGGCTGGAATGTGATAGAATTAAAACTTTGAGTATTTTTTCCATATATGTTTTACAGTTTCAAACTGTTTGGTTTTAAATTTGCCTTATTCAACCACAGCTCAAAACAGAACTAAAGCATAATTTTATTGTCATATAAACCCGAATTAGCATGAGCTTCTTTGAGTGGTCCTGTTGTTTTTTCAGATGGGCAGTTTAAAAACCAGGGAATAATGACACCACTTATTTTATTTTATCTCTCTGATTTTGAAATGCGAATCTTTTTGTGACTTTCCCTGCTCAGCCACCACAAATCAGACTTTCCATAGACTGTGCGATATTAATCTCCATGGGGCGGACACCTCTATGCAGGTGCTATTGCTCTCCCCCTCCTCCGGTTAATTCGGGTTTTAATCTCACTTCCTGTGATTTATTTACTCGTGTTGTGTGTGATGTGTCTGGCTTCTTGCCCTCGCCCTGCTCTCCCTCCTGTACGCACTGGATGTGTTCTTGCTGTTTCCTTGTTGTCTTCACCTCTTGCTTTTGTTCCTTGGGACGCGCTTGTTGGATGTCGTGTTCTCCGGTGATGGATTTCCTGCCGTTTCCTTACCCTTGTTTAACTTTCCGTCGTGTTATTACACAAATTGCTCTCGGTGTTTGCTTCGGTCAAAACGTATGAATCAAAATAACGGTGCTTGTGATATAGGAAATCATGAGCTCCGGTGTGGTCATGATGTTGAACACCATCGCATCATCTTCATGGTGCACCCTCTTCGGGTGTTGGTACATGGTCCTCCCCTCCCGTGGTGGGTTTTGGGGACCTTTGTTCACCATGACAATAGACGATTTTGGATGGAGGAAAGGGAAGAAGGAAACTGAAGACAACTCTGTGGACTTTGTCACTGACTGGCAAAATTCAGAGCATTTTTGGCAGGGTATGGAGAGGCCGTAACATAATCATCTGTCCTGCAGTTTGTCATAGCCCGTTTTTAAAGTGTTTGGCAATGACAGTCTGCAGGGACACCAGGTCAAGTAGAGCATGTGTAACCACTCACATCAAAGCTTAGTATAAGGGAGTTTCAAAACTCTACTGTTCAGTGTGACTCTACCAAGGCTGAAGAACTTGGTGTGTCTTATACACAGAGTAACAAGCAAAACCACAGCTGCCGAAGGTTAATTCACTTAAATATTATCTTTGAAGATGGAATACAAGCATGCAAATTCCCCTGCAAAGCAAAACCTACGAAACACAAATACATACGGTTTTGTCAGCAAGTGCCGCGTCTCTTTGGTTCTGTTGCCTTGAAGTGAACCTGTAATGTTCACCCGAGCAAAGGTGGTTTGGGTGTGAACCTACAAATCTCAAAACTGCTTGTGCAGTTCACCCAAATACATGTAGAAAAAATTCCTTAGGAAAAGTAGAAGCCTTGGCTGTGTAGGGTTGGCCTGTTAGAAAAACTGATGCGACGCTTGCTGCTGTTTCTTAATTAGCGTTGCAGCACGGATGAGGGGGGTGATGCCGGATTCGGTTCTGTCGCGTGAGTTGAGCTGCAGGTTGTGAGCAGGGTGGGCGTTGTGGCCGTAGCTCAGCATCTCCGACATGCAGGGAAATGCAATTGCTGTGGACAGCAGCAGCTTTTAGTGACTTCCCAGTTGTCCAGCGAAATACTCGTTTTGCTGCAAAAATACCGAAATGCCTCATTTCTAGATGGAGCGTGCTGGTAGACGAGGCTTCCCAGTACCTCTTCTAACCTCTTTCTGAATTGTGCCTTGAATAATTTAGCTGAGCTCAGCTGACTTAAAAAGAAATAACCAAATAGCAGCATCTCTCTGTTTGCAGAACTTCAGTGAAGTTTCTAAACGTGTGTCTGTTATTTCGTATTTACCTTAAGCTAAATACTGTTTTATTTTGTTGTCTACACTGCTGTTTGAGTTTTTCTTTAGGGCCTGGGAAACATGGTACCACTAATTTGAGGGATGTCAGTTAAACACTGGTTACCTAATAATTGTGTGTGTGTATATATATATGTGTGTATTTTATATATATTATTATATATTATTATATATTATATCCTATTATATTATTATATATTATATTATTATAATATATAAAATATATTATATATATTATATATATATTATATATAAATAATTATATATATATTTATATATATATTTAATAATTTGAATTTAGGCCAATATTTTGGGTCATTTTTCGGTGTTATCAGTGATCTGCCCTGGTTCACTGGGTTGGGGAAGCCATGTGATTTTTACTTCTCTAAGCCATGCAAACACCTCTGCTGCACTGGCCTCAGTTAAATTCCGCAGCGCTTCCTTGCAGAGGAAATAAGATCCCTGTTTATCATCCAGTCAAATGCCTGTGTCATTATTCACGCTGCACGTCTGAGCTCAAAGATAATATCACATTTCCAGCAATACGGATGATCCATTATGGTTTTCCTAAAGCAGAGGCAAAGTTTGTTTATTTGTAGGGCAGAAGAGGGAGGAGATAGCAAACTTCAGGTTAATCAGATTATTTAAAGTTGACATTGGGGCTCTTGGTTAGAGCAGAGTCCAAGTTCATTTGGGTTGGAGTTTGAGATGGAAATCTGGCCGTGTCCGTCTCTGCTGCCAGCCTGCCTGCCTGTCTGTCTGTCTGTCTTGGTGGCCTTCGTTACCTCATGGGAGTTATCTAGAGCAAACCCATGCAATAGATTCCCTTCTCCTGTGTAATTTAATATTTCAGCTAATACAGGGGGGTGCTCTGATTGGTTTTCAGTAATATTTGGGTCTCTTTTCCTGCTCCATGCTCCACTCGCATGAAGTTTGGTATTTAGCAATGTTTTTGCCCACATTCGTTGAAGGGTTTTAGAATGTAACACCCAACTGTTAAAGTTATCGCATCTTTTCCTTCGACACCTTGTCAAATAAAATGTCTCATTACCATGCAAATAGAAATTGTTCCTGTTGCCGGGCAGGCAGAACGTTACCGCGCAGTTCACAACT
Source organism: Nesoenas mayeri (assembly GCF_963082525.1). Taxonomy (NCBI): domain Eukaryota; kingdom Metazoa; phylum Chordata; class Aves; order Columbiformes; family Columbidae; genus Nesoenas; species Nesoenas mayeri. Next base: position 38,620,005 of record NC_137551.1, read on the forward strand.
TGGAGAAGCGCAGACACGGCGTTGGAACAAACGGAACTTCCCTGGGAGCGGCGGCCGGTTGGGGCTGAGCGAGGGGGAGATGTCAGGATGAGGCCTCAGATTTGAACTGAATTCACATTGCAGCACAGTACTGGGTGCATCTAATAGCACGAACAAGATGCAGTTGTTAACTGCTCGTGTGTCAAAATGTTTGAAGGAGGATGGATGACTATGAGCCAGCACTGGGCCCTTGTGGCCAGGAAGCCAATGGTACCTGGGGTGGGTTAGAAGGGGGTGGTCAGTGGGTCAGAGAGGTTCTCCTGCCCCTCTGCTCTGCCCTGGGGAGACCACACCTGGAATCTTGTGTCCAGCTGTGGCCCCTCAGCTCCAGCAGGACAGGGAACTGCTGCAGAGAGTCCAGCGCAGCCACCAAGATGCTGCAGGGAGTGGAGCATCTCCCGTGTGAGGAAAGGCTGAGGGAGCTGGGGCTCTGGAGCTGGACAAGAGGACACTGAGGGGGGACTCATTCCTGGGGATCAATATGGAAAGGGGCAGTGTCAGGAGGATGGAGCCAGGCTCTGCTGGTGACAACCAGTGACAGGACAAGGGGCAATGGGTGCAAACTGGAACACAGGAGGTTCCACTTAAATATGAGAAGCAACTTGTTTGGGGTGAGGGTGTCAGAGCCTGGCCCAGGCTGCCCAGGGGGTTGTGGAGTCTCCTTCTGTGCAGACATTCCAACCCGCCTGGACACCTTCCTGTGTAACCTCATCTGGGTGTTCCTGCTCCATGGGGGGATTGCACTGGATGAGCTTTCCAGGTCCCTCCAACCCCTGACACTCTGGGATTCTGTGATGTAGAGATAGGAATGAAATTTTATTTTGTTGGAGACACCAACTTCATCTTGCACTGGGGGCTCTTACTCAAGTGAGCAGACAACACGAGCGACTGTTGATCTGAGTGTTGTATATGGATATTTATCACTAAAACCATTATTTTGTGTATTCTGCATGAGTATTTGTTTAAAATTTGAGCCTTAGGATCATCAGCCCTGTTCGTGTTTAGAGATCAGTTGCAGTTAAGGAAAACATTTGTGTGCCTTTCACAAGTCCAGTCACTCGGTGTGAGTGACCCAAACCATCTGCTCACCCCAAGTGAGTGTGTAAGTCAAACCCTGTCTGTAATACCGAATTTGCAGTCATTCATTAGCAATGAGTGGGTGGTAGTTTGTTTCAGAACTATAGACGCTTCTTTGGACAAAAGTTTGAATGGTTTCCAAAACCTCAACCACCTTTTTTTTAATTGCTGTTTATCCTTTTAAGGAAAAATCATTTTGCATGCAAACAATTAGCAGTTGTTCTTCTGCTGGTGTCTCGTCTTTAATGTCAATATTTTGCTCTGTCTTTGCTGTTCAAAACACTAGAAATGAGTAATTCATCCAAAATAAATATGTGATTGTGAAGCAGATGACTGTGAGGAGGTACTGGAGAGAAGCCAGTGGCTTCTCCTCTTGTATTTCCCAGAATTAATTTCCTCAGAAGTGCAAAAGGCTACGATGCAAAATTAATTTCAGCCCGCACTAAGTGTTTGCGTTTGCCATTCATGTTCCGTTCTTTTAGAAATGCTCACCCCATCTCTTCTGTAATTGTTTCCGTCTCTTTCCAATGGCAGAAAAACAAAACTGAAAAGTCCTACAACTAAAAAAATGCCGTTTTCCAAGTCTCGATGCTGTTTGTCCTTCCTTTGGAGGGCGGAAATTCTCTTTTCACATGACTCATCGAAAATTTTTGCTCTGTTTTGTGCCTTTTCTTAGAACCCAACGGTTCTTTTCCAAAGCATCTCCCCTATGTCCTGTTCTCACTCGTTAGGGAGATTTATCTAATTACAATGCACCTCGGGGTTGATTTTTAAAAAGGGGAGATGGAATGTCAGGTATTTCAAGCCCCATGCACAAGGTCAATTTTATGTATATCAAAGACAACACCCAGTGAAATGAAGAAAAATATGGCATAAAGGGGGAATTTAGATACTCTAAAAACTAACAAAATGACTCTAAACCTTTTCTCCTGTTCTGCTGAATCAAGGTCTTTGTTTTATGTGCTGCTTCTATAAACTCAATTGTTATTTTAAATGATTTTCAGAGTGTCTTCAACTGCTCGCGTAGGTTGAGCTGTATAATACAGCTTCAGCCCTGATAAGACTTCTCTGCTAAACTCCGGTAAAATAGCAGATTTTCTTGGGAAAGGATTGGCTAATGGATGGGACTCCCCCAGCTGTAAATATATGACAAGAGAGGCATCTGTGTTTTCTGAGAAATCGTCTTTGTAGCAAAGTCACAGTTTGAAGTTCTGGGTTTGATAACCGTAGATATTAATATGGGTTAGAAAGTCAGAAATCGCCTTGAGAGCCTCGTGCTCTTGAATCCCCAGTGCCCGAATATTTTTCTGGGAAGCAAAATTGCCTTTTTCATGAGAAGAGTCAGTATCACCAGCTCTGGATGAGCGCCGGCGCTCGTCTCACGAGACCGTTGCCTGGAGTTTTTATTCCTGCCTCCCAACTGTGGCCGGTTCCCTCTTCACCTCTCAAATTGAATGAAATAAGCAGCTTTCTGTCTCAACATTTCAACATCCTCCAGTGCTTCCAGTCCCTCTTTGTCAGACACACTTGGGTATTTATGGGTTTTTTTTCCTTTTTATTGACTAAAAATAACTAGAGGTATTATCCTGTGGTCTGAGGGTATGCTCAGCGTGGATTTCTGCTGTCCTGGGCTGAGGAACCACCAAGGAACCTTCTACCCTCCAGAATGCGCAACCACAGCAGAGACCTCAGCAGCTTTCCATAACACTCACTGGACACCAAATTTACCGATGGTTGGGTTTTAAACGGATTCCTAGATCTACCATTTCCTGCAAAGTATCTGATAGTTTAACTCTGTCTGTATTTACGTTCATTTTACTCCACAGCTGCATGGTTGGTGGTTACTTCACTCGTGCAAACTCTACGATTTGCCGTTGAGTTTCTTCTGCTGCGTGAGATCCAGCAGAGATTTGTCTCCTCCAGCAAATGAGGTGATTTTAGGCAGATAACCGAAACACAGAACATTTTGTTTTCCAAGCCCAATGGCCGCATTCTTGAAGGCTCAGCTGAGTCCCCAATGGCGCTGGGATGTCGCGTCTTCTCTGAGCGAGGTGTTAAATTAAAGTTTGACTTTCCTAAAAGAACAAAACTCTCCTACCCCTTGAATCTTTAAGCCACGTCTGTTGGGCACTAATAACCCTAAGGTCTCTGTGGCCAGAGCTGTTTTGGTGGCAGAGATTACTCAAATCTACAGATCCATATAAAATCCAGCGATATTAATGTCTTCCTGTAATTAGACTTCATTTTGGTTAGAATAACCAAAATGTAATAATGAGGAGATGCAGAAACTCTCCTTTAAATGGTCAGAATATGTCTTCCCAGAAGTGTATCCCTAACTTTAGCCCCTCGAGTGTAAGAGCTGGGGCAGGGAGAGGATTTCCACATTCGGGGTTTACCATGGCATGAGTTATGGATATATATATATATAAAAAATATATATATGTATATATTTTAAAGAAATTGCTGCTGGGGGTAGGACTGTCCCAGCTGTGCATGAAGCAGCAGTTCCAGTTGCTCAGGTGTTGGCTGCTGGGGCAAATCGTAGGTATCATTATTATAATATCACAAGAAATGCTGCTTGGTGTAAATTCTGCATTTGTCTCACAGTCATTTGGGCTGATCAGAAATATCAAGTTAGCGCTGTTGAACACGCACTCAAAAAATCACTTCAAGCTTCCCACGTTTCTCAGACAGATAAATATTGGAAGAAAATGTGACATTGGGATCTGATGGCAACAGAGTGTAAACAGTTTTTTCCTGCTATTTATTGTGGGAGGAATGCGGAGGGTTCGGCTCCAGCAGGAAACGCAGTGGAAATAGGGTGGGAAATAGGGTTTTCTTTCCAATTTTGCGAGGGCCGCGTGCAGATGCAGACCTGGAGAGCTGCACATCCCGTGCTGCTGTAACCCACATCACAAATAGAGCAGAATATCTGATTTAGACACACTTGCTTCATTGCTTTTCGAGTTGTCCGCACGTGCGATGTGTGCGGGCAGCTGAGGCGGATTTTCATAATTGTGCACCTCTGAAAAATGAAATCTAAGTGTAAACCCTGCTACACTCGTAACTATAATAGTGTGAAAAACACTGTTCTGAGGAGACAAGAATGTGTGTTGGTGCATTTTGGACTATTCCCATCTGACCTGCACGGGCAGCGTGGCTGTGAACAGAGAGGCCAAGGACCCTGCTCCGCAGGCTGCTCCAGCACCTCGCTTGTTATTCACAGCAAAAATTACTGTCAAAATAACCCCAACAACCAAACCCCGCTTTGTAACGCTGTAATAAACCCAACAGTCTCTTCCTTGGTGTGCTAGATGGAGGCTGTATGTGAAATAAAACACCCAGCGTGCTTTGGGTTGCTGTGGTTTGAGAAAGTCTGAGGTTTAAATCCCACAGTTCCTATGTGAAGGTGTCTTTAGATGTATATTTTTTTGCACTATGGGGGATTTATTTCTGCTCCCCACCCGCTGTCAGGTAATTTAGTACATTTTGAGTTTGGGGGCTGGAGATGAGGTTTGCATGGGCACCTTGTTAAAGCAATTGCTGCATTTTCTAGGTTGGTTAATTTTGTTAGCAACATACATATTCCAGTGTAAAGTAAGAAAGCAAATTTCTTAAATGAAAAGGGCACAAAGTTTTCCTGTCTCCATAGGAAAGGTACCAAAATGTGGGTTTTGAACACTTAAATGGGTTCACTGTCACTGATTACATTGAGTAATGTAACCCTAAAGCCTTTAACTGCTGCGAGAGTTGGAAATAGTGTTAAATTCGGCTGTGGTTGTTCTGAGGAGAAAACTGATCTCTTTCTAGGCTATGCAAAACAGATTGACCCGTAGGTCAGGTTTATCGTATGGATTCAGATACATTAATACAGTTTGCCCTCATGTAGAGACTCTGGTTGAAGTGTTTGTAGAGGTCTGATTTTTAGCGATCTTCAAACTCAGCTGTTCTTGGGGGGCGATAATGGACGTGGTGAGACCAGAAAGGCCTAAAAAAGCCTAAAAATTGTGGACCTTTATAATTTTATGGAGAGGGTTTGTTCAGTGGGGGATCTCATCAGCTTTCCTGACATCAGCATTTCCAAGGGACGTCTTCCCTACCCAGGAGCCACAAACGGGGGCAGAAAACATACCGAGGTGGTGAAGAACCACTTCAGAAGATTTCAGAACTGTCTTAACTGTCTCCTGTCCCTCAGGTGGGCTCCCCAAAGTGGTCTCTATAGATTCTATATGCTCGTCATCCCCCTTAAGGCACGGGTTGTATTTATTTACCGCTGCTGTTCTCACATGTGACTGAGTGGATGTGTCTTTATGATTATTGTATGGAAGTATTTTGAATGCACAATAATGATGAATAAATTCACACCATGTAAGCAACTCTTCCCAAGGTAAACTCATTTTCATGTGGGTTAGGGAGCGCTGTTTCCTGATTTCTGGGTGTGAATAAGCTTATCTTTACATGGCAATTTTCAAGATCCATTACCACGGATTATTTTGACTTCCTTTTGCCCTAATCCCACTGACATAAGAGGTGAGCCCATATCACCCAGAATATTCATAGGGTGATAATACAATTCCACCTGCCATTGAATGTGGGAATTTAAAGAAACAAACACTTATTTCCTACATTTGTTGGTAGCAGACGAGCATTCTCCCTTTAAATGTCAGAGCCGTGAACTGGAGTTGTTCCGTTTGTAGAAAGTATACAAGAGCCTCAAAAATAAGGAATACGATAGTGTTGTTCAGATTAATTATTAAATCTGATGTTATTGGTGACTAAGATTAGTCTCTTCTCTGTGCATAAAGCCGAATATCCTAGATAAAGCAAAGACAGACTGGTGGTCTAATCTTACTAACGACAGAAAATACGTAAAGGCTAGTGCAAATTTTGGATACAAATGGGTTCTATGGAATCTCTAATTTTGTTACAATAGTCTAAGAGGTGCAGTAGAATCCTATGCTGAAGTAGGGAGGTATCAGTTGAGGAAATCTGGCAAAAAATAAATCCTGCATAGGAATCCACATAGTGTCTTGGAAAACTGGGTGTCCTGCCTGGTTGTACCAGAAGCTGCTGAGATTTTATAAGTGTTTTACATTTTTAATACGTTCTGATTGCCTCAAGTGAAATATCAGAGACTTTCCTCACTGGCACTCTTCATTCTCCTCCTGTTAACTAGTTTGCCATAGATTTGCTTTTCTATGTTGTGAGCATTCGTAAGAATTCAAATCAGGGTAACAGGTACCACTAAGATAAAGTGTCCCCATCAACGGGACAAAGCAGAGTGTGGAACATCCAAGTCTAGGACATAAGGAGGGTTTAACTCCACGGTTTGGGGACAAACGCAGCAAAATGTTTGAAACGAGCTGATGTTTTTATGACATGGGGAAAAGGGGAAAGAAGCCCTTGGGTTTTCATTCTGCTATTGAGTTATGATGCAAAGCTGTAAGATAGACTAAGCATGAGGGACCGGGGAAGTGATGAACCACAGTCCTCAAGAAGAAACAGGACAATGTGCAAAATGAGAGCAATGCCCTTTGAGCAAACGGGGTTTAATGGTCTCCGATGGGTGGCCAGGTTCTTACAGGAGGGACATTCAAGACAAAACTGTTGAGATCTAGCACTAATTAAACAAGAGAGACGTTTGAGCATGGGGAAAAGAAGGAATATTGGTGAAATGTGTGTGGCTACGTGGAGCTGGACATTCAAAGGCCTAAAACACAAGAAAGAATAGAGAACGGGCAGCTCGCTTCAGTAATACAAAGGGAATAGCACCCGTGTGCAGGCACAAAATAAGGAAGGAAGGCGCAAAATCAGGTGGAACTAGCAAGAGACGTACAGAAATCGATTGGTAAGTACATTAATAATAAGAGGAAGACCAAGTAAAGTGTTTGGTCTGCTACTTGAGGGAAGCAGGGAGCTATTAGCAAATGAGACTGAAGTGTTCAATGACTTTTTGCATTTGTTTTCAATTAAAAGAAAAAAAATCAAAAGTGAGCAGATGTTTAGCACAATTAATACCAGCAGAAAATGGATAAGATCTCAGCCTAGGAGATCTACTGTTAGAGTCTTGCCTGTTTTAAAAGGCCTGATGGTTTTAATCTGAGGATACTTAAGGGACTGGCTCAAGCTCTTGTAGTCAGAGACACGTTTGGAAATGCATGGAGCTGCACAAGCTCTGGGATCACACGGGAGGAGCTCGGAGCTCCTACCAGGGGCAGAGGCGCCTCAAGTAAAAGAATAAAATGAACCTGGGAAATTATAGGACTGGGTTTTCCTTTGTTGTGTTCTAAATTTTTCATTGCAGGTACTTGGTAACAAGGAAGGATGTGCCAGCTGCTGTGGATCTGGTTAACTATGATTGTATCAATTTACATTTTGCTTTTTACATAAGTGAGAAGAGGAAGATGTTCTGATTTTTAGGGAGACTTTGGGCATCCTCAGATGGCGCTTTTGTTGCCGTCTAGAAAAATATTACTGGCTTGAGCTCGCACTGTTCCTAAATTTGCCAGTGGCATCAGAGTGGGAGGGAACAGCGGTGTTATACAAGATAGAGTCACTGTTGAAAATAATTCCTGCATGTTGACAAAACAGCCTTAAATAAAGGCTGAAAACTGTCTAATATTCAGTAAAGGTCTTTCTGCAGGCTAATCTGGCAGCAAACACAGGGCAGATGACTATCCTTTCAGCAGGAAGGGACGTGCGGGTGCTCAGCACGTGTTGGCTCGTTGGGCGGATGGAAAGCCAAGGATTGTTTGTTGGGGTGCCTGAAGAGCACAGAAAGGCTGAGATTGGAGCGGGAGAGCTCCCGCCCGGGAAGCACAAAACCTCCGCTGATTTTATGGATCAAACTGTCCTAAATAGGTTGGCGAGGGTTGTGGGGAAAAGCCAAGCAAGACGTGTTTCATTCCTCATTGATACAACTGCTTTGGTAAAACCCTTTCCAGAGCCTTATTTGTCTGTACTTCTGTAGTTCCTGCGTTTACTTAATTGATTGGATTAGCATCTTCTACAGGTTAGTTGGATTTGATTTGGTTTTTTGTCATTGAGATAATACTTATTTGAACCAAAAATACAACTTATGACTAGGTCAGAATTATATTTTGCACCTAATTCCCTAGCTGTTACGCTTGCTGCAAGGGAGTTCAAAAGTTCTAAGATGTATTGAGGGGAGGAAATAAAAAATCAAGGAGACAGTGTAAGAGAACTTGTTTCATTAGATTATAGTGCTAGCGATTACTTAATGCATAGAAATTATGAAATGTGGCTTGTCGTGTAGATAATGTATCTTAAAGTATCTGGTGTTTAGGTTCGTGTGGGGTTCTACTTAAAATTAGAAATGCATATTTTATGGTAGATTACTGTGTACATCACTGTGTAACTAGTGTACTTTCTGGAGTTGCTATGCACAAATACCTGTAGTATATAACGCTGCCATAAAGTGAAGTGCACAGAAATTGTGTTCCATGTAGAATAACTGAGCCTGCTATAAATAAATGTGTTGCCTTTCTTTATCATTGCTATTAAAAAACATGTGACTTCTTTATTGTCACAGGCCAAATTTGATATTGAAAGCTTTAATAGTCTTAGCTGTGTCTTCTATTTGTCTGAAGTTGACCATCCAGCCCAATAATAGGTTTTATTTACTACCACAGTGGGGTGGACACATGTGAAGTCTTGAGTTGGCCCAAAGTTTAAAGAGATGCTGCAATGCAATTCTGCTAACCCACCCTTAAGAAAAGGTTTAATTAAAGTTCTAAATGCAAAATTAAGGATTTAATTGGGAAAAATATTAGAAATAACTGGCATATAATTGTAGCAGTGATTTTAATTGTGATGGGAGGTAGTGGGAATGTCTCCCCGTATACATGAGATGATCTAATATTGGTCAGCATCGTGGTGTGTGGGGAACCACTGAGAAATATTCAGCGAAGAGCGATAAACAGCTCGTCCACTCCTGCGGGTGAGTTTTCTGTGTGTCCTGGGCTGGAATCCTCTGGTCTTGGGGCTGGAAATGCAAAAGGTGCTGGTACCTGGAGCAGACGTGGGTTGGGCTGGAGCAAGGTGGATGCTGAGCCTCCTTTTCTGCTGAAAACCATCCATTACTGCAATTAGGTGGTGTTCTTTAGGAATGAAATGAAGTAAATTAGGTAAACATCTGCATTGCTTCTCCCAAACCTGCTCCCTCCACAGTCACAGCTTTGTGGGGAGAATTAAAATACCACGAACTTTAGATCCAAAGATAAAAATGTTGATATCTGTAGGTATCGGTCTGGATCCTGTTGGGCTGAAGAGATGGGTGCACTAACCCCTTCTTTGATCTAGTGTAATGATGCCTGATTTAGAAATGAATTATTTACGCCTTTTTATCTTTCTGTTGATTTTCACCTTGTTCCAGGCTTGAGGGGTTTTGTTTCCTATAGTGGAACTTGGTCTGCTCTACTTCAGCTGTAATGTTTAATCCAAGGGGAAAATTTGTGATGTTTGTGTCTAAAATAAGAAAGATTCTCTTTATATCGCTCAGGAGTCCTTAGGCGAGCTGGTGTACCCTGTGCTGGATGGAGAACCCCCTTCTGTAGCATAGTCCTCATTTGGTACCACATCCAACCCTGCCTCATCTACACACTTAATCAACAGAGACTTAATTATATTCTGTAAAAGCATAAAAAATGCGGGACAGAAAGTGGAATTGTCTCTAACCTGCCGGTCTTAGGTTCATCTCTTCACGTGTCCAACGTGACTTTTCAAGAATTACAGCAGCCAGCACCCACTGT
>NC_137551.1:38634891-38654891 GCF_963082525.1 Nesoenas mayeri
TGTTTAAAAAAACATTGAGAGGGCGATACGTGCGAGGCAACGATTTCTCCCTTTATTGCACTCCAGGGGGAAGGCTCATCTCAATACAGCGCGCTTCCCCCGGCCTCAAGAAGTTCATTTTGATTAAAAACGTATCTAAAACCGCATTTTGAGATGATCGGAAAATACGTCGGGTTCGCTGCGCTCGGTGTCGCGATGCAGCGGCATTGGGTTGCGGGACATCCCACACTTGGCGACTTAATGCGTCCGAGCCATCTTTGGGTGGAAAATACAAAAAGAACTAGAATTACAGAAGGGAGATTTGGTTGGTTTTTGTGGGTTTTTTTGTGACATTTTGCGAATAAAGAGGGATGCGGGTTATTTATGCCGGGATGTTGCTGCAAAGTCCTTATCTCCGTGTGGCACTAAACAAGGATTTGTTGTGGGATTTGAGAGGGCTGTGTAGTGCTTCAGTGTTAAGCACCCAAAACTCTGGGGGACTGGCACTAATTTCCTCTCTCTCGTAAAACAACATAGTATTCATAACAACTCGAGAGGCTTGACATAAGTAATGATGGCATATGCAGGCGAAGATTACCACCCCAGCAGTGTAATCAAGGTGCGAGGTACTAATGCAAGTTAAATTGAGACAATAATGCTGAAACTTGCATTGTGGGATTAGGAGAGTACTTGAAATGCTGACATCGGCATCTCCGGGAAGAGCGCCCGTCTCCCTTTCAATCCCCGCTCCCACTTAATGACCTCAAAACTCGTACGTCGTTAACACCGTGTGCTGAAGTGGGAGAGGAGGAGGTTTGGGAGGGAGCGGATTCCCCGCCTCCCCTGCCTTTGGGCTCTTTTGGTGACGTTCTGGGGGCCCCGGGGGCTGCGGGAGAACGGCGGCGTCCCCAAAACCATCCCAATTCCTCCTAGCGGAGCGGCTTTCTGTGCAAATGGCCTATGGGGGAAAAAAAGAGTCATATGAAAATGTGATGCTCAGATCAATATTGTGGCACCCAGGTAATTAAAGTGGGTTTGTTTATTTGGCTCCTTATAAATAAAAAGGGCTTAATACAGACTAATTACACAGAGCCTTCCGTATACTGTAGGATAATAATGGTGGCAATTCAAAGTGATATTAAATGAGAATTAATAAAGGAATATTGAGTCACTTTGACTGCATTAAGCTGCATGAAATGATTTCTTATCTCAATTTAACTTTCTGTCCACAGTTTAATGATTGATAAGCTTGGAATTTTTATAGAGGTAATCTAAAACAATATTTGATTGCTACACTGAATTAATAACAACAAGCCCTTTTTTCTTGTTTATCAGCATATCAAAAGAGATGCTCCCCTTCACTTTAATGATGGTTATTTGTATGATACTTCTGCTGGATATTTGGCTTAGTTACCTCTGCTTTTACACAGTGTTTTGGCAATATTTTTTAAGCATGTGTGTACCCTGGGCAGTTTCTATGTATGTGTAACATATGTGGTTAGTAACTTACTCAAACAGATGTAAAGAGGGTTAAAAAAATCATCTTCAAGTGAAGAATTGAAACCACATTTCCATCCTGGAATGAAGATTGTGATTAATCATGTTCCTTTACCATGACCCCTGGAGAACTGCACGGCCAAAGGAAACATCGGTTTGAATGTTCTAAATTCGAAACGAAGTGACCTGGCTTTACTCTCCCAAAACTATTGTCTTTTCCATCTCCTCCTGACGCGACGTGTGTTGGGATAAACCCATTTGCTGGGAGATGAAACTTCTTGGCGGTGTTTTTGGTCGTTGAAGCGGCCGAAGAAAAAGACACACGAGGTTTTGATGGGCAAACCCGCTTTATCTGCGTGGTTAATGCATTTAAATGTGCTCAAATTTTGGTCCTTTGGTGCTGGTGTGAGTGTCCCCTGCCCTCCCCTGGGCCATGTAGTGATGCAGGAGGTCAGAACCTCAAGCCAAGTGCCACTTTTTATATATATATAACAAATTGCTGGTATTGTTCATTAATTTCTTCCTTTGAAATGCCACATCAAGCGTTGCGAGGAGCCGGCGGTGCCGCTGTCCCCGGCCAGCCGCTCACCATGGTCCAGCGCGGGCTCCTCGTGACATTACAGGTGCGGGGAAACACAGAATTAGAAACATACCCGATGCTGCAATACTTGCGAAGCCGTAGCTTTGTTGATGACAGGACAATTCCGTTTTTGACAGTTTAATTTACTGTTGCCAGTGGACAAGAGCAAAAGGAGAGCGTGGGGTGAGGCACCTGCCCCCTCGCACCGCGTTTCGCATGTGAGGTTGCAAAATCATGACTCCCTCAACCTGTCGTGCTCAAATGAGAAGGTTTTCAGCTGGGGAAATGGAATACATCAGTGCAGGTAATATTGCCTGACCTCATAAAACAAAAGGAAAAATTGCAGATCCTGACAGACGTTATGAATCTTGTATCAGCATCCAAACGGCTCCGAGACGAGGTGCGGTACATGTGTGTAACGGGGGAAAAAACACCAGGGTTGCCCTGTTGACTTGCAATACGGAGCGAAAAGTGACTTGTCAGTGATTTGGCTTGGCCGGGGATGTTAAAGAGGCTGTTGGTCTCCTGGTGTCCACACAGTGGGTGTTTAACCGGAGCAGGGTGGCCGCTCGGCTCGGGTGGTGATGGAGGAGCTGCCAGCGGAGTCCTGAACCCCGTATTTTAGGCAAATTTTGGTTCTGAAATTGCTGAGGCTTTTCATCATGCACGCCATAAAAGTGTGCCTTCTCTTGCTCTTAAACCGGATAGCTTTGGGTTTTAAATCCTTCAGACTACAGTGTTTTCTTGAAAAGTGTGTTACAGCAACAGACTATGCACTCAGTTATAATTGTATTTCTGTTTAAAGAAGTAATTCTATTGAATACAGTTGTTCTTTCCAATTCCTTATTGAGTTTTCCTCAGCTCTTAATTTCTAGATATCTTGTGCTTTTCCTTATTGGATGTTGCACACTCATCCGTCTTGTTCCTCTTTAGGATTCCTTGAGTTCTTGGTTTGCAGAAAGTTCTGAAAACACGCATTATCAGAGTGATTAGGTAAACCAAGTAAATTAGGGGTGGAAGGAGTTGTTAGGCACATCTCTTTGTGTGCTTCAAATGCTTGGAGTTTCTTGCAGACTTTCACTGGTTGGCCTGTATTTGATAATAAAGTAGTTCTCGAAAAAGTCTGTTAATCAGATTAGTTCTTCCTGTGCCCTTGGAGGAGCAATGCTCCCTTCACGTGTGTCAGTGCTGATGAACCACTGTTCATCACCTGAAAACGACAGATTTAAAGACAGACAATAAGCTGCCATCTTCTGCATCTTCTCCTCCAAGTTTCCTTCTATTTCATTGTTCTGGGCTGTATCTTTTGTGCTGGGTGTTGCTGCACAGCCCGCGCTGGAGAACGTCGCCTGTGCTTTCTTATGCTCTTGGGGGAATAAAAGCTCTTTTTTGGCTCGGTTAATTGTGCTGGTGTATGTGCGGGCAGGTCACCCCTCGGCGGTGGTGTTTACCCATCCCTGGCTTGGTGTTTGCTGGGACTGGAGTGCACTTGAATTAAATTGCAGCTCATGAATACGACCAAAGCGTCGGATGTTGAAGGGAAGTGATGCTGGGGTGGGCAGGACCATGGGATGTGGTGACCATGACCCACCGGGCATCTCCGCGTCCTCCTTCCCAAACCCAGCGAGGGGAACGGGGGTGAGGAACAGTTTGAAAAGGCAAATACGGGAACTGAGCCTGGGAAATTAGATAATTTCCTTTTTTTGGCTTCTTAACTGAAGATTAAGGTCTAAGAAATATTAGCTTTGTTCATTCATTAGGATTGTTTGTGCCAACGAGGTGAAATACATATCTATAGCAATGTATATATGTATTTAAGTGATCTGAAGGACCTTAAATGAGAGCAGCCACTACCAAAAAAAAAATCTGTGAAAGAAAATAGAGTATGTCTAAATACGTATAAGGTGCTAAAATTCAGTGCGACACGTGGTAGATTGGATGAAAACAAAACCAAAACACAGTCCAGAAAGAATGAAAAACGTTAAACTACAAGAAGGTGTAAAAGGTGAGTTTTAATAATCAAATACTAATTTTTTTAGCCACCCATGTATTGAAAGTGTCGCTGTGTAGTCTTGTGTTATGGGTGCAGCCAGCTCTGCCACCGCTCGCAGGGCTGAGCGTTCTGCACCTGCTTGGTGCTGGTCATTCCAGATTCCTTAATTGAAGTTGATGTTGCTTTTGAGGTAATTAAAACAAAAAAAAAAAAAAAGAATTAAGGTCAGAAATCAGAGAATCACAGATGGTTTGGGTTGAATGGACCTTAAAGCTCCCCCAGTGCCCCCCTGCCATGAGCAGGGACATCTTCAGCAGCTCAGGGTGCTCAGAGCCCCGTCCAGCCTGGCCTGGGATGTCTCCGTGCACCAATGATTGCATATTTTTACTTACAGGTACATATAAATGCAGGATAAATTAATCAGTCTGGACCATGAAGAAGCTTGTTACTGAAAGCAGTTAATTTGCCCACCTCTCTGGGCCAGGCTCTCACCACCCTCAGGGCCAGCAATACCCCGTTATTCCCCTGTACCTGGATGCGGCTGCTGTTCACGGTCGTCGCTCCCCGTGTGTTACCCACGTGCACACCAAGGGCTGGGAGAAAAGGTGCATGGAACTCAAATTATTATTGAGAAAAATAAAACAGACAAGTCGGGGTTCTTGTTGGTACAAGGGCAACTAGAAGTGCAATATCGGGGGGATGAGGAGGGTGTCGGGCACTGAAGGAAATGGGTGCACCGAGGTTTCTTGCAGCGCAGCCCATGACTGCGACTTTTCTAGTGATATTGCGGGAAATCTCTGCAGCTGTCTGTTTAAATAGGTGCGAGGCTACTAACTGTAGCAGGCTTATAGCACCTATTACATTTGCAGCTATTAATAAGTCGCCTTTCCATAAATTATCATTTAAATGTCTTCTATCAGAACAAGCCTCTCGACTGAAAATATTGATAAAGATTTTGAGCTGGGTTTAGAAAGGTGTTGCTTTTTTTCAAACGTTCATTTGAGGGTTTTATTTCTCAGCTTATTTTTAGAAAGCTGTTATTAAAATTCCTTTCTTTTCCGTTTTTCTTTTTCCAAAGGCTGAAAAATCCCCTCTGGTTGGTAGGGATGCGGAGGACGGACCGGAGACCATCCTCTTCCCCTTCAATCACTCACGTGCCGCGTTTCACGTTACCGGGTGACCGCGTCTTTTCCCTTTTAACGGCTGAGATGGTTTTGCAAAGGCCACTTCAAGTTTCTCGGCTTTTCAGTCCCTTTTGTGTGAGACTGTCAGCGCCCGAGCCCCGGCCGTGACATGCACAGACCGCCTGGTTTTTCTCCTTCAGATCAGCAGCTCTGGACAGCTTCTCTTTCTCTGGCAGCCGCTTCAACCTGCTCTGTCTTGTCATCCTCGAGTTCAATATCTGCTGCTCTGAAGGAAAAAAAAAACAGGATGGGTTGGACCATTGTATTTGGTCTTTTGACCCTCCATGTTGCCCATGAGCAGTGAAGGATAACTTTTGACAAGCCATGTCAGATGTGACAGGCAATCTAGTTGGGTTGAGTGGAAATGTGCTGTACAAGTTTGAAGCCTTAGTTGGGGGCATTTTCCCGGTGTTCGGTGCATTTAAATTGACACAGAGCTCAGCGCTGTGCGGCGCCGAGCCCCGCGCTGCCAAAGCGCGCGCTCCCTGCCTTTCCTCCGCCTGCGCGTCTCATTCCAGCCGTGCAATATCGCCCTTTCTCTGTTCCTGGTTTCCCATCCCTCAGGAACACACATTAAATTTAGTTTTTCGTCTACGGGCACGTTTGATTTTTATTTTCTCGTCGGCGGTTGTATTTTGCTGGTCCGTGTGTTTCCTTGGGTGGTGTGAGCGTGATGTGGCAGACAGCGCCAAGTGCGCTGTTGCGCTAGGAGTTGTTGAATATTGCAAATTATTCAGAGAGCGTCAAAGGAACCTTGCTAACCTTGAAGCTGCTTTTATTTCTGAATTAATTATTCAGAAACGTTGATAGTCGAACTTTTGTGAGAAGCACATTTTCTGCAGTGTTACATAGGCTTCAGTCGAGATCTCTTCTCTTTGTATTCCTTCATTAGCGGCTCGTGATATGTAGTTCCACTTTTATTTAAATGAATTCTCATTATGGATGTGAAAAGCTGGCAGATAACGTCCTCCCCGTAGCCTATTGAGACCCGGAGTCTATCAGCGCTGGGGATCTGGCTCAATCTGAATTTCTGCGTTCTTGTACCTTCCGCCAGCATCCCGAGCTCTCGCTCACACGTGTGGTTCTTCTCCTACTCGCCTCAGGTTACACCGAGTGGGCAGCAGCCATAACTAATGAGGAATTCCCTTTCGGACCCCCCAGTCCACCTCCCAAGCGATCCCTTCATTCCGCGGTCTCGGTCCCCGTCCCTGGTGTCCCACCAGCTTTGTGCACCCGTGGGTTCCCAGCTGCTTTTCCCACTCCGCACCCTGCCCTCGGAAACTAAAACACGTGTGTTGTTCCCCCCTCACTTTTCATCATCTTATTGCTCTTTTGAGCTCACTGATTAGTATCTGGATTGGCCGAATTTGAAAGTGGTGCAATTTGGGGCATTTTGGGACCTGTGTTACATCTCAGCTGCAGAAACTGTGTCTTTTCTTTCTCGTGCAGCTGCAAGTACAGGCAATCGGGGCTTTTCCAGCATCTCAAACCAATTTTGAGAACGGACCAGTAACTGTATTTAGCAAAATCTTAATCTCGTTTAACTTCATGTGACTTATTGAACTGGAGTAACTCTTGGTTTCTTTTAATTTTTAATGCTCATGACCCACAAGCTTCTGGAAGACGATAATTCAAGCCCCACAGCGGTTCTGGTTTTGAAAGCATTTTGGAATACCACAGTAAAAAGAAAAATCCACACAATTCAGAAATAAGTTTGATTTCTCTTGCTTTATAGATGTTGTTACCGAAGATGTTCCTCGTCTGGAGTGGCTGCGACTGGGGCATCTCTTCAATCATCGAAGCCCTTGCCAGCCTTCTTCCTAGCATTTTAATTCCCTTAAATCACAATTAATTAAATAATCAGTCATTGGTAAGAATAAAGGTTCTCTCTTGCCATGAGCAAATCACAGTCTCTCATTTTTCAAAGCTCCCCCACGTGCCCTGGGGGAGGCGCTGCCGTTTTCCCATGGTGGTTCTGGCCTTTCCTGGCCCTCCCAGAGTACGTGGGCAAAACCCCCCACACGTCGCTCTGTTCCCGTGTCAACTTCAGGAATCCTTTGGAAAACGTGTCATTTCAAGTGTTTTAAAGACAAGTATGTTATTGATAAATCAGCAATCCTTCAGTGATGTCGCTTCACATGTGGAGCAGTTATCCCTTTTTCTTTCAGTGATTTCGTCTTTCAAAAGTTTTATAGGTCCTGAAGAACTTCACTTTAAGGGCTTCAAGCCCTTTTAAGTAACTGAGGTATCATTTAATTGTCTGTGTAAATACTTTGCATTTGCCTGTGGGGGAGACAATAGTTCATTAGCACAGTGTTAACTGGTTCTATAGTGGTGGCCTCTCCTCCTACAGATGTTCTGCTGCCTTATGCTTTTCTAGACACTCTATGTAGGAACAACTTAAATCATTCAATGGCACAAAAGATTTAGTGTCATGGAACACAAAGGAAAATGCTCAAAAAAAGTAGATGTTTCTCTTACCTTCCTGTAGGGGATTTTCTTGTTGAGAAAGGTGCTTGTGCTGAGATGGGCATCGTGGTTTTGCTCCTAAACAACGTATTAATGGAACAGGACACCAAGAGCAGCACTTTGGGCTCTACAGTGCTCATCAGCGCTGCCAGCGGGACCACGCTTCTGCCTCTTGACTCTTTTAATTCTTTTTTCTCCAAATATTACCAATTTGTTGATTTTTTTTCTGCATGCTAGATGTGATTTTTCTTCATAAGCCATTCACGTGTGAATTAAAAACAAATTAGACTGCTGGGTCAGTTGAGTCTTTAGACACGGAGCGAGCAGTTGGCAATAAACTTGTCCTTTTTGGCACCTGGAATAAAAACAGTAACATAACAGTACCTTTATATAGCACATAAAAATATAATTCAGGATAAGAATTCAGAGGTCACAGCAAGTGGTTAGCTAAATAGCTCTGGGGAGTTCAAATAGTTTGCTTATACAGAGATAAGGTGATATTTTATGTAGAAACCCTATGTGTGGTTCCAAAGTGTGATGGTTTTATATGCAGTAAAACAACTTTGAAAGTAACGTGCAGAAAAAGTTAAAGAAAATTTATTTTTGCAGATTGTAAAACACATAAATTGAAACTTACGAGGTGACTAATCCTGCCCTACTTAAAACCGTCTGTCATCCTTTGCTTTAATTAGTGAGTTGTGGTGGTATTGTTTCCTACCAACAGCTTCCTCCATTTCTTCAGCCACACGTCGCTTTTGTTGTGAGGTGTCGTCATGCTCCAAAGCCTCCCGGTGTTTCTTGGCCATGGAGAACTTTGTGGTGGAACATTTGGAAGGTGTAAAGTCTGCAGGGGCTCCAGTTGCTCCCCCAGTATTTACATTTGGCTGCCAGAATTACGGCTCCTTGGGGTCCCGTGTGCCCGGTGCTGGTGGGGTTGGATCCGCAGCTCCCAGTTAATGGGAATTGCACCTCGGATCCCGGCCCCCCAGCCCCTCGCCCCCTTTCGGGAGGGGTTATTGGTGTTTTGGGGAAAAACATGGTGGTTTGAGCACTATTCCAGTAGTAACAGGCACGGCAGCGTTTGGCGTGCCTTGGCTCGCGCGCCTTTTTAGCCACTGCAATGATTTCAATTTGTCGTTCCTTGTGGGATTGCCCTGTTGTGTCTCTGGGTTTGCAGCAGAATTTAACCTCAGAAATGCTTTTTCAATTCGATAGGTCAGAGTTTGCCAAGTGCCGGTACGAGGGGTGTGTGTCTGTCATAAGAAGTCTGTGGTGCGACTTCTGTCTCCAACAGTTGTTATTCCAGCTCTGTTTACCAGACTGGTTATATATAAAATATGTGTATATTCAATTCAAATAACCTTTTCAATTAAGAGAAACCATCGATGTGGATACACCTCTATGTATTCTTGTAAATCTTTCTCGAAGCTGCCCATCTGAGGGATCCAGGTCAGATCTCAATTTCTGGTTCTTCTGAAACTAAATGTTCTCAGCTGGAGTAAATCTGAATGTGCTCTCAACCCTCTGGGGTATTTTTGTTTGGGGGGATTTTTAGCTTTTTATAATGTCAACTTGTCCTAGACAGTAAACTTAATAATAACTTCTCATTTGATTTGGAAGGCTTGTATGCAAATACACAAAGAAGTAAAGTAATTAGATTCTGACAAACTATTTGCTCAAATACTTTATTCACTGAAAAATGTCAAGTCAATGAGAAGTATTCAGAAACTTGTTAAGTTTGGCCAATAATTTTGAACGTGGAAAATATTATTGGGTTTTTATGGCGATTGACTTGAGATTTACTTTTTCTAAAAAAGCAGGATGAGAGGTTTTTCTGGCTTTTTGTGTCTGTAATAGCACCAAGGATTCCCTAAAGCATTGGGACAAAGGTGTGTGGAGAGGATGAGGTCTCGCTCTAGTACTTGAGCACTTGCTTATCATGATTGAAAGGAACCAGCGTTTTCGGTGTCCATGACCCATTCTTGCTGATAAATATTGGGTTTGCTCCCATAATTGCAGTGAGTAATACTTACTTTTTCTTCATGTAAAACTTCACCTGTTTTGGTTTTTAATAACTTTACAACAGATGTTTTTTCTGAGCTTCTAAATGAAAAGGTGTGGATGTTTGGTGGCCTTCACCGATGGTTGTGACGAGCCGAGGAGGGCAGGAGAGATGCGATCCATGGGTTTGAGGCTGGTGGTGCCACCAGAGATGTGTCTCATGCCAAAGCCCTGTGTGTCCTCCTACCAAGAGTGATCATATTTCATAGTATTAAAAATATTTTGACACTATTTTTATTGACCTTGTGGATTTCACATTGAGATTGATGTTTGCAAATACTTTAAAAAAACAACTTTCAACACCAAACCAACAAGAAAAGCCCTAAGGAAGCGCAGAGGCCATTGGTTTGGCAGGAAGGTGTGCTCTGCAGCACCAGGTACAATGTTTTCTTCTTTTTCAGCTTTAAAAGTGTAGCTTTTGATCTAGAAGCTTAATTTCTTTCATCAAGGAATTAAGCAATTGGTTAAATTCCATGAGAACATATTTAAACACACTGAGAAGATGTAACCAGTGCCTGATGCTGAAAGGGTACATTCCCCATAACGCACATAATAATGTGGTTGTCCAGGGCTTCGTTCTTTAGGGCATTTGATTTACATTGGCCGACCTGAAATTTTATGTATCTTTTTATATATCCAAATTAATGCGTTTGTTCTCCGATGATAGAAAGACCCGTCTGATTCGTGCGGCTGTGAGCAGGTTGGCCACGGTCTCCAGCTGCAGACAGATGCTGCTGGTGGCGGGACTGGGTGGGATGGTTTGATGTCCCGTTTCCATTCATGGCTGCAGGAAGGGGAGGATTTGGGTGGCAGAGAAATCTGCTCAAAAGCTGCTTTTGCCACCTCCCTGCCCCGATTAAACTGCTGTGAAATGACTTTTAAGAGTGGGGTTTCTTTGGAGACTTTGCCCTCTCTGTTCCTCCTTGGCTGCCTACATGAAGGATGGGAGAGGACTGAGGATGACCAGGACTTGCACAGACGCAATCATTGTTGCCACTCTTTTATGGTCTCAGTCTCTCGTTCCATGTAGTCATGGTCATGGTGGCCACCTTGGCATGGCCTCCTTTAAATCAGTAGAAAAATTAATCAGGTTTTTATTTGAGTGGACTGATAAGCATCCTTCCTTTCATGTCAGAAGTTCAACGGCATCAGTTACTTAGCCATGGATATCGTATTTGAGAAATAACATTCCTTATGTTATTACTCGATACATACACAGGTTATACAAATAATTTCCTTTAATTAAGGCATTTATTGTTAGCTTCTGCTCAGTCTTCCCATTTCTTGCCCCATCAGCCAAGCAGCAGGGACGCTGCCCTCTGGTCCAGCCGGCTGCAGCGCTGGTGGCACAGGGCTGCCGGGTGTCCACAGCCCTCGATGCCCAGTGTTGGGGACAGACGGAGGCTGGCAGGAGGGCAAGTGGAGAGTCTTAAATCCGGGCAGGAACAACCCCAGGTTCCAATATAAGTTGGGGAATGACCTATTAGAGAGCAGTGTAGGGGAAAGGGACCTGGGGGTCCTGGGGACAGCAGGGTGACCATGAGCCAGCGCTGGGCCCTTGTGGCCAGGAAGCCAATGGGACCTGGGGTGGGTTAGAAGGGGGTGGTCAGTAGGTCAGAGAGGTTCTCCTGCCCCTCTGCTCTGCCCTGGGGAGACCACACCTGGAATCTTGTGTCCAGCTGTGGCCCCTGAGTTCCAGCAGGACAGGGAACTGCTGGAGAGAGTCCAGCGCAGCCACCAAGATGCTGCAGGGAGTGGAGCATCTCCCGTGTGAGGAAAGGCTGAGGGAGCTGGGGCTCTGGAGCTGGACAAGAGGACACTGAGGGGGGACTCATTCCTGGGGATCAATATGGAAAGAGGCAGTGTCAGGAGGATGGAGCCAGGCTCTTCTGGTGACAACCAGTGACAGGACAAGGGGCAATGGGTGCAAACTGGAACACAGGAGGTTCCACTTAAATTTGAGAAGAAACTTGTTCCTGGTGAGGGTGTCAGAGCGTGGCCCAGGCTGCCCAGGGGGTTGTGGAGTCTCCTTCTGTGCAGACATTCCAACCCGCCTGGACACCTTCCTGTGTAACCTCATCTGGGTGTTCCTGCTCCATGGGGGGATTGCACTGGATGAGCTTTCCAGGGCCCTCCAACCCCTGACATTCTGGGTTTCTGTGATGCTGTTTTGCAGCCCCGTGTTGGGGACAGACCAAGGCTGGATATAGAGGTTTTGTAGCCCCAGCATTTCCCTAGAACCTCATCCAGAAGAGGCCTCTGAAAACAACCCCCTTCCTCAGCATTGGCCTTTTTTACAATGCTCCGCGCTTTGGCTCTTGTATAAATATCTGCCGCATTTCCACCAGGAGTTATTGCTGTTATATATTTTACAGACACTTTACTGTCATCTAAGTAGTTTATTTTATTCCCACAGCTAGGAGAAAACTACAAAAGGAATTTTGTAATCTGAATGTGATTGTGGGCAGAGAGTAATGTTTTGAAAAGGAGCTGAGAGTAAATTATATCAGTGCTTTATTGTGTTTAAGGAGACTTTTCTATTGTGCTAAGAGTTAACATTAGTTCTCAAAGTTATTAACTGGATGTGGTTTTATTATGACTGTGTGTTTTGTCAATATATGACTTTTTTTGTTAGGGTTTTCGGTGCCAGTCGGGCTGCAACTTTGGCACCGTTGAAGTTTAAATATGTAAACTCAGCTGGTGTTGAAAGTTTGTTTAGGTTTTACCTCCCTCTCACATGCAGCAAATAAAGCAAACATTTTTTCCCCCGGTAGGGTATTTATAGAGGGGCTTTCTTTGCGTGTGTCGCTGTTATACTATGTTGTTTTGACAGATCATATTTGGAGAATCGGACTCCAAATATTTGTAAAGCCTTAGGAGATGTTGGCTGGTGGTGGAGATGGAGGTTGTGTTGCTGAGGTGACCGTTCCAGCTGCCACCGAGGGCCATGGATGGCAGGGACACAACCTTCGCCACTGGCCCGGCCAGCTCCCCTCTACAAAATGGTGCTTCTTATATATTTTATATATATATATATATATATATATATATATATATATAAAATATATATAACATATATTAAATATATGTATATTATATATATTATATATTAAATATATATATTTTTTTTTTCCCAGCACATGGCATTGTGTCTGTGTGTGAGTTCTCAGATATTTGTTACCATCTTGTATTTTTAAGAAGATGTCAAAGCCTCTACATCTGCAGAAAAATAAACTATATTAAAAAAGGCAACTCTTGCAAAAATAAAAAAACTCAAATTCAACCATTAAAATAATGTCCCGTCCCCCCAAAACCGACTTACAGAAATGCACCTGCTGGGGCAAAATTCATCGTTAACACCGCTCAGTGTTTTGTATGTGTCTTGACTAGCCGGCTAGAAGGGAGGGAATATGAAAACATTTATTTAACCGCAAAATCAAAATGTCAGTTGGTATCCAAGTGATATCATTTCTCTGTTTGGAAGACAATTGCAGCGGTCTTAAAAGCTTACCCGGATAAAATGAGGATTATTGACAGGAGTGGCCCTTTCCTTGAGCTCATCTGAAAAACAGAACAAAACCCTGTTTGTGGCACCCAGTGCAGAGCGGGAGCGGCGGCTTCGTGTTAAAAATAGTGGGTTTCAACTCCAGAATGTCACTTGTGTCAAACAGAGTTTGAGGAGCGTTTTAACAGTAAATGTAGTAGGTTTTTTTGTTGTGGATTCAACTACTGGTTGTACGAGTTGGGAGAAATATGAGAAGGAAGGACCGAAGTAACTGTACTTAATTCCGCATTACTGTAGTTTGCGTCTTGTGTATCTAACGCGTTGTTTCTGTGCGTTTTTATTGCTATAGCATATCCAAACAGGCCTTAATTATCATTAGCTCTATATGTATGCTTTATGGCTGTTGGGACAGCTATAGAGCTTCTATCTGGCCTCGGGTGCTGTCAGGGTGTGCGTGTGGTCCTTGAATCTCCAGCCTTTAGCGCTGCCTATTTCTGGTTTTACTCAAACCATTGGGCTCATAAAAGTTAATCTGGTTTACTGTTTATCCGTCTTCTCCCTCTCTGCACCCACGGTAAAAAAACCCATACATTTGCGATATGGATTTACTAGACTGTTCAGTATTAAAGTTCAAGTATGGACTGCATAAAGTGAAAATATTTCACGGTGTGGGCAAAAACGTGGTTGATAGAGCAGAGGAGCAGCCTCTGATCCAGGTGGACACCAGTAGATCTCCATTACTAAATGAAGTGCTATCATGAGGCATAATGTGTTCCTGTGAATTACTCCGTTACCTGGTGAGATCGGGGTTGACGTGGCTGCTTACACCGCTCCTGGCCAAGCTGCTGTTTGTGCAGCGTAGTTTCGAATTAAAGCCAACCGTTAATTTTTCTTAGATGTCCGTTTCTGTAAGTTATTTTAGATAAGAACAGACTTTGGAGTCTCAGGAACAAAATTACTTCATTATTGCAATCTTCTCTGTTTTCTGGCTGTTATAAAGAAGTCAGGTGTGGAGGCATCTCCCCCCTCTGCAGCTGTATTTCAGGAGCTATTCTGCCCTGTGATTTACATCAATGTGTTTTAACTGATGAGTAGTGATATGGGGCTCAGACCACAACGTTTGGGGGTCCCCCCATGGTGCCCCTCTGGCATGGACACTGCAGGAATAAGCACATTTTATTATAGCGATATATGGCAATGACACTTAAACGTTGCTTTTCAAAGGTAAATCCAGTATAACAACTCCTGTACCAGCAGAAAAACATTTACACGCTCGTATGTGCGCTGTGTATATACGTGTGCATGCAGAGCATCCCTTTGATACATGAGAAGCACTTGCTTTAGAAATGCACTGTGTACCCATTAAACTCCACCATATCTCGGCAAATAAGAAAAAAAAAATAAATCTGAGTTTCTGTATCTAAATTTGTGTTTTTATTATGAACACTCAATGCGTTAAGTAAATATATTTTTATAACACGAACTGTGTCACTGCCGCAAAAGCATGTGAGAAACCTTACGGTGTCCTGGCAGCCTTTGGTTCAGCCATAGCCTTCCCTTCCGATCAGGGTCGTACAAGTCTAGTGCATGTGAAACAATTACCCAGTTTATTTCATCATGGTCATATCAAGTATTGAGCTTTCAGACATCAGCATATGACTGTTTGTGTGTTGACCTGCATGTCTCAGGGCACGGTGGGTACAAGGCTATTCACTGCGTTCAAGCCCCGAGTTTCATCTGTGTCATTATTTCAGGTGGGAAAAACCTTGAGTATATATTACTTCTGGGGTATTTTGCTTATTTACAGTATTTGAAGACCCCCTGTCCGGACACTCCACTGCACTCTCTGCACTGCCAGCACAGGGCTGCTCCAAGCCCTACACATTAACTATAGGGTTTTAATTGAAAATGGCTTTTCTTGTCCTCACTATACCTTCTTACTAGAATGATGCTGTGGAAAATTATAAAACGATGAGGTTTAAGGTATGATTATTTATTTAGCTACTGCTAATTTGTTTGGAACAAAGTCCTTTGTCACCGAAGAGTAATGCCATTGATTTCTTTGCATCTGGGCATTTCAAGGGTATATTTACAGGGAAGTGTTCCTAGTGTATATTGCCCAAGTTCAATTTTGAACGAATCAGAATGGAAACAGTTGGGAAATATTCCTTGTCTGATTCCTGTCTAGCTCCTGGACAGACCAAGGGAACACTGAGATGTGTCCTGTCTGATATTGAATTTGTGTTATTAGGAAGAAAGCCTCGGTTTTGCTTTTACGCTTTCAGATAAAGCAGAAATGAATATTTCTTCAGGCAGCACTGCAGCTCAGGTCGTGGATGCATTGCGTAGTCCACCAAAATGCATTTACAAAGATGAAAAGCGTTAATGTCCTGAACGATTTCCCGAGCTTTCCAAGGATGCTGCCCCCGGAGGCCTGACCTATAAAGAATCTATCTATAGGAGCTCGGTGGGGTTTTTGCTGCACGTCATACATAGACTTTTTCAGGTCTACAGACTAGCAAATATCTTAAGAGGTAACTAGAAAAACAAGCGTATTTTCAGTGGGTTCGATTTTTATGCAGGGACTAATATTGCTAAAAGGTTGAAACCATCTTCAGAAGGATTAGGCAGTGTTGGTGGTAGGCTAATAATTAATAGGTGTAGATGCCAAAAATATGAAAATAACTCAATTCATCATTTTAATAATATTGGAACACTGTTTTGTCCTAAAATTCAGCTGTGATCAGGTAGGAATAGAAGGGTTGCGGTTTGTTTAAGGCATTTCAGAGGAGGTGGTGCTGAAGCTGGTGAGGGCTATTTTCCCTCTGACATTGTGCAGAAGCTTCTCACAAGTTACTGTTGTTTCTTAAGGGCCCTTTATACTTCTCTCTTCTAAGTCATGCTTGTGTGTGCACAGAAACCTGGCTTAAATCAGGGCAAGTACCACTGGAAGAGCTAAACCCAGTTTAATATGCCTCTTCATTCATTGTTCATCCAACAAAGCAGCAAATGGCATCATTTCAACTTTAGTTGTCTTAGCAAATACCTTCAGAAGTCTTGAGTTTGTAACAAAACCTAGCACGGATGTCCACTGGCCTCAGTGTAAAGTTTTTTATTCCCATTATAAAGTACTTTGTCTCAATTCCCCTTTTTTGTTTGAGCCCGTTTTACCTACGTATATTCCTTTCACAGTATTGATTGGTCTCCATCACATTGGTCACAACCTTCAATACTTGCTTTACAGAGTTATACCACACCTCTTTGCTTTATAGTACATACCTTACTTTAAACAAAACTCTTCTGAAATACTGTTTTAATTACGGTTTTTATTACGGCTTCAAAAGTTCTTCAGTGTTTTGATTTGTGGTGAAATGCAGCATTTCGGGCATTGTCTTTGCAGCGGTGGCCTCGTGTGCAATCGCTGCTGCTGGGTTATTCCTTTAACCTCTTTGGTATCTGTTTCACATGGTGCTTATATAGATCATATTTGCCTACATTTCGAGACTGTTGTGAGAAAAAGTTAACAATAAGGCTTGCTAAAGTCTGGGCATGTCGCTGTTGAGGGCAGTATTTAATCCTGCAAACACTGCTGCTCTTTATCATCGTCATCTCTCACGATTCTGTGATATTGTCATTTTTATCGTGTCCGTATCCCACCTGATAGTTAACAAGTACAAATCATACAAAACAATGACAATCACAGAACAGCTGCAGTTGGAGGAGACTCTGAACTGCTTTCTGTGTGTGTAATTGATTTTCCCATTTCCACTCCGTACTTGATCCTGACTCTCCTGTCTTGCTGGTTTGGACTATTTCTCTTAATTCATCAAAATAATTATGATTTCTGATTCTTCCATGGAAGCTGCTTGGACCGTGTCCCAACTTGGTGTGCGTTGGATTTCTAAGCATACTCTGATCAACCCAGGCTTAACCAAACCTTACACAAGCTGCAGGTTTAATGCCGTTGCAGTTTGACAGCCAGTATTTGAAGCAGCCAGTATATTGGGATATATCATAGAAATATATCATATATTGGTTAGAACACACAGACTGGGCCTTTCAGCTTATATTACCGCAAAATATTATTTCGTGCAGAGGTTTCTTTTCCTTTCTAACCATGCATTAAATACTTGTGCTTAATTTTTTAAAGACTTTTCTTGACATCTACCTTAGACTCTTCTCCTGTAGACTGTATTTCCCTCTTTTTATGAGAATGTCATCAACAAAGGTATATAAAAATCTCGCTCAAGTCAGTATATATTTCCACTATTGCTCCCCCCTTATCCATGAGGCCAATTATCTTGTCAAAGAAAAAGATTAGATTTGTTTGGTGGTTTATAACCTTATGAACCTGAGATGCTTATAAATATTTTAATAATTTGTTCCATTATCTCTCCCAATATCAAAGTTTGACTAGTCTATCATTTCTTCCTGTCTCCTTTTTCCCCCGTCTTTGCAGATCCTCTGGGATCTGGTCTGTGCTCCACGAGCTGTCAGAGACGGTCACTAACTCTTCACTGCTTCATCCTACCACAATGAGCTCCCACACCCGCAATTAGGACCTGGAGACTGGTCTGAGTCTAAAGCACTGCTTTATTCATCATAATTGTGTTGGTTGTTTGGGAAGGTTTAACAGTTATGGTCAGTACCAGCTGATGGATTATTTCATGGACCGTGAATGGTTGAGGAAGTTCAGTGTGCAAGAGTACGGATGTACATAAATAAACACAATTTTTTAATCTTAATTTAGGGAGCTGGCTCACTTCTGTCAACTACAGGGGTCTATTAATACCGCTTTTAAAGTACTTTGCATAATAAAATACAGAATGTACTGCATCAAGTTAATTTCATGCACCTTCACCTCGGGTTGATTGGTATAAATTAAATTTGATCTTAATGATTTTATGCAGTCAACATGGAATGCAAAATCCGGTGGTAGAAGTGTCCTGAACTGTTTTTACTGTTGGAAGTTTACTGTATATTTTGACAATCTTGGTTGTCCAAAGCACCCGTTGAGACTTGGAAGAATGGAGGTGCGGTTTCTGGAGTTGGGTGGTGATGCCCTTGTGTCTCGTGTGCGGTTGTGGTTCTCCTGAGGTGACCGGCCCCCGTGTCTTGCGAACCGTGTTATTAATTGCCCTGGGAAGCGGGTTTGAGGTGTGTTGTGATGGTCCTGGTGATGTGGACGTTGCCCATGGAGCAGGTTTGGAGGCATCTCAGGGCGATGTTGTACAGATGCGTTATCGTGCTCAGACCAAGCTCGTGCAGTCCGGTGAGCTTAAGAAACTACAAGGAAAAAAGGTTCCAGGATAGGGAAAGGTTGATATTGAGTAGTCTGTCCTATATGCTATTCAAGTCCATTATTATTTAGACTTCACCATAAGTAACGCTCATAAGTATTTTAGTGAAATATTGCCAGTATTGCACTTTAAACACAATTTCCTCTCCTTTTTTACAGCAAAACTTGTGTCTTGCCCCAGCCCGCCCTGGGCCATAGGTCAGTCTGACGTCCTCCGGCCGTGTGTACATGTTTGTGTGTGTATATACGTCATTAAATTGGATCGCCTAATGTCATTTTGCGCGCTGCACAAACGTGGTGTTGCTGCCAGCTCACAAACAATGTTTTTATGGCCATAAATACCCCGACAAGGGGGTGTTAGTGCTGCGAACAAAGCCGAGGCGGCAGCATCGCTGTGCATTGTTCTTGCGGAGCAAAGCCGCGCAGGAATCAGTGGTGCAAGCACCACGCTCCTCTTAATGAGAATTTGCTCCTTACTAAAACATGATGAATATTAAATACTTTTAGTAACAAGCTTTATTATGCAGTAGCATGTTTTTTCATACGGAACAGATATCTCAGAACTTGAAATTAATGGGTATAGAGGTTTGTTGTCACGCAGTTTGGAAATGATTGGTGCGGTGCTGTTGTGGTTTGGAGGAGCCTGCAGGAAGGCGCTGGGTTTGACGGGTGGTCTCTGTTCTCTGTCTTTCAAGGGTAAAAATTTGGAAGAAGGGAAGTTAGGGCTCCCAAACACGCCTTGTGTAAAAGGGTTTTCCATATTACATCAAAAAAAAACAGTTTTAAAATGATTTCAAGCGCTTTCAGGTGGGTCTGTGCTGCTGGAGCAACATGTGCCACAACCGCAAATACCCTTAATTTGGGTGGGGGGATGTCCCAGCCAAAACCTTTGGGGTTTACACGTTTTTGTTGCTCTGTGCTCGGGGAGCATTGGGGGAACCGGTCCCCAGAGGTGAAGACCCACAGATGTGCCGTGGGACCGTCCGTGCTTGGGTGCCGCAGGAGCCTCAGCACAGATGCTGCATTACGAAGCAAAACAGCTGAGATCATTTTTTCCCCACAGATCTTTAAAAATGAGTGACTCTTTTAATTTTGCATTGTCAAGAAAAGACAGAGAAATGAAGTAATATTTTTACTTCAGTGATTTAAAACAATTTAATCTCCGGATAAACTCGACTGCAGCTTCACTCCAGTGCAATTGAAATAAAACATTATGAAATATTAAAATACTCCATACACACACCACTAAGATTAGGTAGTCATTAGGGCTGAAATATTGGCATCCTGTTAATTATTGCATTGCAAATGTTTGAGGGAGAAAACACGTGGTTTTTTCCCCAAATGAAGTCCAGCAAATTAAAACCTGAACTAGAAGTGATAACTTCAAATGTGATTTATTTTGCAATAGACATCCAGAATAACCCCACAGAGAT
>NC_137551.1:38659891-38667391 GCF_963082525.1 Nesoenas mayeri
GGCGGTTCTGCTATGCCAGGTGGTTCTTTAAAAATTAAAATATATATATATATGCATATATATATATATAGGGGGGGATAAAATATTCATTTTTATCACATTTAATCTTGCAGAAAATATTTCAAAGAAACACTCATTATAACACGGGAGGTAAATGCAACAAAACCGATGTTTTTATTGCACAGACTAAACGGTGTTACATGCTGTCGTATCCGTAGTCGCGTATATATTTGGTAGCAAATAGTCTCATCTGAGGAAGCCGTTTTGTGTTTACATCGCAATACCTGTATGGATCATATCGCACGTTAAAGGAATGAGCAGCCTGGCTTCTCCTACCGTTTCTGTAATTAAATAAATGTTTTGATTAACATCAATATCGCTAATCATGTAAAAATAATGACTGATTTTTATTTTTTTTATTTTAGTTGCATTTTTTTTAAGCAAAGAACACCAGGGGCTGGGAGAGGATGGTGTGTCCGCGCCAGCCAGTAAAGCACTACCATGAGTTTTGATTTTAATTAGATATTGAATAAGCAGATCTCAATAAAGAAAAGTATAAAGAGTATTTGGCCAGATTAAAAGTAACAAAAAAAGAAAGAAAATAAAGCCAACCATTTGAGCTTGCACTTAATTATCATCCATCTGAGGAGAAAAGCAGAGCGAGGGTTGTATGGTGAAATATCTATGGTACCGCCGAGCTGGTGCTTTCGCAGTAAAACAGCTGTTTAGAGTGAGACAGAACAAGAAGGAAAGTTTTACCTTGCGGGGAAAGCCAGTTCTTTAAAAGCCAAATCTTAGGTCCCGGTATTTGTGTGTGGGTGTTTGTGTTGGGTGTTTTTGTCCTCCTGGCGGTGGCCGTGGCCGGCGGTTCGTGTCCCCGGCGGGGCCGCCGTGGGGCGCGGGGGGGCCGGGGGTTCCAGTACAGTGGGTAGGGACACGGCGCTGACAGCCCGGCCGTCCCCGGGGACCCCCAGAGGGAGCGAAACCGCCCTCCGGAGACAGGAGACGGGGCCTGATGGGTCGAGTCCGCAGCCCAGATGAGCTGAAAAACACGAGTTTTGGAGCGCGCGGGTTGGAAGCAGAAGCAGGACCGGGGTGGGGAGAGGCCTTTGTTTTTCCAGAGTGGGGGGGACGGGGGATCTTTCGGCTCCTGAGGTGTGTGGGATGAATCGTGGAATTGTTTTGCTTAGAAAAGACCTTTAAGATCATCAACTCCAAGCGCTAACCCAACGCTGACAAGCGTCCCCCCCGCCCAGGCAGCGCTGGCCTCGGGGTGCGCTGCAGGGGGAACCTTAGTGCCCAAATCCAGATTTCTGGGGTATTTTGTTCTTTTATTGACATCCGTTTCTTTCCCCTGCTGGAACAGTTGTATGGAAATTCAACTCCAGCTGTCTGCAGTCCACTGAAGGAAAGCCGGGCTTAGGGGTGGCCACAGGTTGGATCTGGGGAACAATTTCTTCCCCAAAGGGCTGTGGGGCATTGAACAGGCTGCCCAGGGCAGTGCTGGAGTCACCAGCCCTGGAGGGCTGGACAGACGGACATGAGGTTCTCAGGACATGAGGCAGTGCCCGGGGTGGGTTATGGTTGGACTCCATGATCTTGAGGGGCTTTTCCAACCAAAATTATCCTGTGACGTGGTGAGCGTGGTCTAACGCAACCTGCATTCTCAGCAGTACCTTTGTCATTGTTCCTCAGCGTATTTGTGCCCTTTGGACATCGCCACCTTCACTGGACCAAGGGCAACTAGGCAGCACTTGGCAAATCCCATTTTGGGACTGTGTGTGGCCTCGGGGCTCTCCTGGATCTCCAGGTGGCAGATCCACGGGCTCGGTGTGGAGCTGTGAGGACAGATGGAGCAGGACTGCGGGTGTGCTGGGCTGCGCTGGTGGGCACCGAGGAGAGACCGTGCGGTGCTGGGGCCGGGGTGGGGGCTGTTTTGTAGACGAGACTTCTCTGAATGCACTGCAGTATTTTTTCCCGTTTATTTCAGTCTCGTTTCCCATACAAGTAAAGCTGATGTGATCTTGCTGTTGGGTCCTTCTCGTTTCCTTTACGTTTGAGTTTGATGGATGGTCTTATGCGGTTTGACCACGGGCTAGGAACTCGATTATATTCCTACCAACGCCAGGCAGGCGGGTGTCCGTGAGCAGGACACCCCGCAGCATCGGTCCCTCTTCGGGGACACGGCTGGGGGAGAACATGTACGGACTGATAGCCATCAGATTTAACAAACACACACACCTATTAATTGCAAAACTTGTGGGACGGCTTCCCGATATCTGTGAGGGGTTTTACCATCCCCGTTGCAGAAGAGCTTCTCCACTGAGGCCGGGTTGATAATCTGACCAAATATCATGATGCTCTTCAGTGCGATCAACCGTCCGCTGTCTTTTTGGGTCCTTTTCTAAGTCCTGTGCTAAATTGCAAATCCAAGCTGAAGTGTGTGTCCGTCTGTCTTCATAAATAACGCATCGCCCAGAAGTGTTAAAGGGGGAGCTACAAGTGAAACCACCCTACGGTAATTTAGGACTAGAAATCATATTTTCTGTTGGTTGTGGATGCTGAGAGTGGCTTAAGGAGTCAGAAGCAAGATGGTTTCTGACACTTACTATGATATTTTAGAAACTTTTTTTTGTTTACCCCCATTCCTCTGTCTGTATATATATATATATATATATGTATACTTTTTAATGCTTCCTTTTCAGCTGTCAATAGAGGGTGAATCCTGGACCTGTAAAAAGTAGTTTTCATAAGGCAAACAGTTACAGATCGCTTCAAATTGCATGTGGCTTGAATAAAATCTTCCGAAATGATATCATTTTGGGTTGGACAGCAGAGATATCCCGGGTTTGGTCTCTGAACCCATCGTGGGGTGACCCGGGCTCTCGGGGAGCTGCCGCTTATTGTGTAATTTCACCAGTTTTGCAAGGAGAGATCTACTGTTAATAGTTGTTCTTTAATCGTCCTGGCAAGCTGGAGTGATCTAGCAGTTCAGACAAAAGTACATCAAGAGCATAAAGCAATCCTTGTGCTCATCAGACATCACCCACAATGTTTTCCAAATTGGCAGAACTCATGACTTTTATTTTCTGGAAGACCAGATTGAACCATTTTGGAGTTCTGTCTACTTCAACACCTTGTTTGCTACATCAGGTTCACCTCAATTTCCCTCGTACCCAAATGTTGAGTCCTTTTGCTGTTGGGTTTGCTCAGCCCAGGTTGAGTTTGTCCCCCAAATCCACCCAGAGCAACATTCAAGTGTGGAGAACCATAAAAATACCTGGTACAATCCGATGTTTTACGGCAATCAGCATGATTTAATCCACCTCAGCTCCGCAGGAGGAATAGAAAGTTCGGTTTATAAGGAATAAATATGGAAGGACTTATTTCTGTTGTAAAGATTTTCTGACAAGCAAAAATATAATGCTTTTTGAAAACCTCATTAGAAAATCAATTATATCATGACACTTAATGTTGTGTTATTTACAAGCAAGATGTCTTGTTGGGAAAAAATGCTATAAAAATTCACACTTAATACAGAAAAATGTTAGGACATAAAGAAGAGTTAGGTTTCATTATTAGCATGTTCAAAGTAGCAATTACCAAATATGAGTTTATGCTTAATCAAGAATAGCGCAAATACGTGGAGTGGCACAAGGTATCGCACGCTCCACAGGAAAAGGACTGGGAGACCCTTCCAGGGCAATGATAATGAGTTTATTTACAGCTTTGTGTGTATGCAGAGTGCACGGATCAGCCTGCGCTACCTCCTTTTGCTTTTCCTAATGACACAGACTGTTCTCCTTGCTTTTAAGGGCTTTCACAAAGCCAAGCTTATCTTGACTAGGAAGGGGCTGTGGCTGCTAAACCAAGATTTGTCCTTTGGAGAAGGCATGGGAAATGGTCTTCAGCGTTTCTATTTGATAGCAAGGGATGAGCTATAGAGTTATGTTTGATTTAGGACCTAGTTGAGATGCTGATATGCGGAATACTCTGTATCCAGATGTGTGTGTCTAGTGCTCAACTCCAGTGACTGTCTCGCAATCCCGGGCTGGAGGTGAAACACCATTTTCAAACTAAATATTAAAACAAACCCCAAACAATCAAACAAAACAAACAAAAAGCCCCAACCAACCAACCAACCACCAACTAAAACCCGAGAACATTTCATTTCAGTGAGCAATAGTACTAGTTTAGTCAGTCATTCTCTTTTTATAATCATAGAAAAATCAATTATTCGATTTATATGCTGCTAATTAGAAACACATTAAATTGTTGGTTTGTTTTTTTTTTTTTTAAACTGAGACAGTTTTTACAACGGGACTTATTCTGGAAATGGAAAATGCTTGACGTGAAGCGGAAAATTTTGTTTGTCATGCAAATGTGAGCAAGATGCAGCTCAACTATCATAGACCGCAACACTCGTACCAAGGTAAACACAAAGAATACATTTCCAGCTGAAATCGTTGGCCTAAATAGCCTTTAATCTGAGTTTGTATCGGATGCAGAACTAATGATGCTTATTTGCTGCAGAGTAAAACCAAAACTGTGTAACTACAGGCTTGTATGTGTATTTCTGGCAGCAATTGTACGTGATGCTTGTTGTAATTTGCTCTGTATAGCTACAAAGTCCGTGTGCTGCCCAGCCGGTCACTCCCAAGGTTCTTCTTGAAGACAGGACCAGGCTTAGGGTCAGAGAATCATTTTGGGGTTGGAAAAGACCTTTAAGTTCGAGTCCAACCATTAATCCAACACTGCCACGTCCAGCTCTAAACCACAGCCCGAGAACCTCATCTACATTGACACGTCCAGCTCTAAACCACGGCCCAAGAACCTCATCTACATTGACACGTCCAGCTCTAAACCACGGCCCGAGAACCTCATCTACATTGACACGTCCAGCTCTAAACCACGGCCCAAGAACCTCATCTACATCTACTCCTTTTCTTCCCGTCTCAGGAATCTCCTCATTAACAGTTTGTAGTTCTGAAGTTAGAAAAATTTTTATTACTTTATTATTTTTGGTGTGTTTGCACGCTGAAAGGAAATATTTTAAGGAGGGGCTACTTTGTGAATTTTGGATTTAAGTAATTTCTTAGTGTAATGCCTACCGAGTTGAGTTTATGGTCTTCACATTTTGCAGACGTTTCACTGAATTTCCCAAGCACTCTATTTGTTATGTTGTCCTGTCTTTAGAGATAAACCTCCTTCTTGGGGATGACTGTCCATTCATTTTCCAGGTTCTCCATAGCATCCTGTTGCATAGCAAACCATTTCTTTTCAATTTAAAGTGCTTGTTACACAGGCACCGTTGATGGAGTTGAAAATGTTTTGGATCTTCTGGTTGCATCAGGTCAAACCCTTGGCCTTGAGTTTGGGTCAGAAAAGGCTCAGGCAGAGCCTGATGTATTTTTCTCCTCTCAATTCCCATTCTGGAGCTGATGGATGAACCGGTGTGTTTCTGTAAGACTCACAGCACCTGCTACAGAAGGTTCTGAACTAGCATTGTGCTCGTTATGAATAGACAGCGAGCGGTCATTTGGTTTTTCTCCTTATCTTGACCTCTCTACTCAGCCCTCAAACCATTTCCTTTGATGCTGCAGCATAAACTGTTTGTAGTTGTTTCTTCTTTATTGCTTTCTTATGAGGAATCAGCCTTTTGCGTTGTTGATCTGTAAGACTCAAAAAGAAAGATGTCATGTCAGCTAAGGTAGGATGAGGGCCAGAAAAGACCGACTCTCTCCTCCAATCCATTAATGTGGACGTTGGAGAGTTCAGGTGTCCTCCACGAGAGCAGGCGGTTGGTTTTTGTGTGCGGGGACTAAACTCGAACTACGGGCTGAAAACTTGAGCCAAGACACCTGCAAGCTGATATTGAGCACACGATGCTCGTTCTTTCCCAGGCTGGCAGCAAAGCGGGGAAAGTCCTGAATGTCTGGAAGGGAAATCTCAGGTGCGAGCGTGGGGCGCTGATGGGAAGGAGAATGACAGGTCAGCGTGCGTGGTCCTCGGTGCCTGCCTGTCACCGTCCCCTCCCCGGGGGAGGTTTCTCTCTCGCCGTCCATCCCCGCGCTGCTGGAGCATCGCCGTAGGGATGAGGTTTGCAGCAGAGGGACCGGGATGCTGCCAGCCTGACGCTTGAGTGTTCTCCCCATCTGGGAGCTGCTCTTCATTTTGTCTCAGTTGTGTTTTGGCACAAAAAAAAAAAGGGGGGGGAAGAATTTCATCCTGCTGGTTTTCAAGGCAGCTAAGCGGGATGAGGACACAGGATTAAGAGCAGGAGATGGAGTCCAGGCTTATCTCCGTTGCTGTGGCTCTCCTGACCATGGGATGGTCCAACCCTGGCACTGCCACTTGTCTCCTGGTGCTGGGTTTTGAGCTACGGGGGTGCACAGGCAGCGTGAATAAAGCATTATCAGTTGTTACGCTTGCGGCGCATCCTCCTAAAATAAATTTTAAGGTGCGTTTCATCTGTGTTTTCAGGAGTTTGTTGCTTTGGCTTATGTTATTATATAGTATATTCTTTAATATGTTAATATTTAATATAAATATAGGCAGCAGTTGCCTGGAGCAGCTGTGCTGGCTCCATCCTCAGGGGCTGGGAAGACCCAATGGACAAAGCTGCTCTGCCCCAATGTGATGCTGCTCTTCGCAGCAGGCTGGGCTGAGACCTCCCTCATCCTTACGTCCACGTCCATAAACACCTGCCCGCCTGCATCCCCGTCCTTGGGAACGTGCTCTTGTACCTGTCGCGAGTACCAGGGGTCGTAATGTGATTTGCAGCGAGGTTGTGGCTCGAGTGCGGTGTAGTTTTGACAGTCACGGTGTCTGGATCCTGCTGTGGTCCAGGCGGATTGCTAGAGCTCAAATTTAGGTTTTCAAAGCACAAACCTATTCAACATCAGCGTTGTGTTTTGGCTGGGTCTCCTGCCCCCAAACATGGATTTCTAGCAAATTCCTCTTTGAGTGGAGCTGTGAGGTGTCTGTTTTCTTGCTGTCGCACGGGTAAGTGTCACTTTGCAGGTCTAGAAAATGAGCAGAAGTGTTTTCACCCGGCTGTTGGCAGTCGCTGTTCTGCTGGGGACGCTGTCAGTGTCGCTGTCAGCTGGGGAACAGCTCTCGTGCACTGAATTTCCAGACCTTGATCACCACAGGCAAGAGCAGCTCTTCTCATCGGCGAGGCCCGAGCTGACCATAAGAAAAGGAGCGATAAATTTAGATTATTTTGGCATCTGTAGGTCATTATTGGAATTATAGCAGCTGGCTGCTAGGTCATAAAGTTACTTTGACAGGTCATGAATACTGAAAGTACTCTAACTACCATGCCTTACTCTTATCGTCCTCATTCATTATTGTCAAGAAGATATCCTCTTAGAAAGACTGGGCATAAAGTTGAAGAAGCGATAGGAGGAGAAGGCTTTTAATAATATTCCTCCTTTCTTCCCTCTTTCTAGAAGAAGGGGTGAGAAGCAAGGTTAAATTGTTGGAGGGGAAAGAAGA
>NC_137551.1:38672391-38697391 GCF_963082525.1 Nesoenas mayeri
AGAAGGGATGTTGAGGAATGTTGCTGCTTCTTAAGTTAAATTACTATAGCGTCTGTACATACGTAAAGGAAAAAAATCCGCCACACTTGATAAGAGAAATTTTTATTATTTATATGGAACAGAACAAACCAATTTACAAGAAAGGCACTTAAGTGGGAAGCTTATTTATTAATGAGTGTAGTACACAAGCTAATGGGGTTGTAATGCAGATGCACCTAAAGCCCGGAGGACGTCGGTCTCCAGGCGCCACTCACCACTTCAGAGAGAGGGGAGAGGGGAGAAAGCAGCCTTGGAAATCTCTGCACAGTTTGAAAGGGAGTTATGTGGAGTAGTTCAGTCTGTCTCATCTTGGACGGCTGGTTTGCGAGCGTCCCCTCTCCCCTGCCGCGGCCCTGGGTGGGGTTCCAGCGCAGGAACATGCCGCTGTATTTCCCAGATCCCATTTTGTCCTCCTCGGGGGGTTTGGATGGGGTTTTAAGGCCACATCGGGCCGCATCCCGAGGCAGCGCCTCTGCATGGAGAAGTCCCGGAGCTCCTGGATCCCTCCGCCATCCAGAGGTTTGCGCGAGGGTGGCGAGTCAGTGCAGGTGCTGAGGCCAACGTGGTTGGTGAAGGGGAGATCTTGTTTAAATTCCAGTTCCTATCCTCGGTCCTTAACCAGCTGCTTTTGAACTAGCAGTTTATAGACTCTTGTTGTAGTTAATTATAACAGCATTTTTTTTGAAAACGGTATTTTTATTGGTTTTATTGATGTGCGCTGCTGGTTTTCCAGTCCTGTGAGCGGGTTCTGCCTGGTTACCCGGGAGAAGGAAAACTTTCCTTCCCGGTTCGGGAGGTGCCGGAGCAGCCGCAGCAGAGGTGGGCGGCTGGACCGGTGGTGCTGGGAGCCCCATTCTGCTCCAAAGCCGCCTCAGATACAGCTTTGTGTCTGCTCTGCTTATGTGCAATGGGGTGTCACAGAACCATAGGATCGTTTTGGTTGGGAGAGACCCTTAGGATCATCAAGTCCAACCATAACCCAACTCCAGCACTAACCCATGTCCATAGGAATCTCATCTAAACACCTTTTAAACCCCCGCAGGGATGGTGACTCCAGCACTGCCCTGGGCAGCCTGTTCCAATGCCTGACAACCCTCTCCATGAAGAATTTTCTCCTAATATCCAATCTAAACCTCTCCTGGCGCAACTTGAGGCAGTTTCCTCTTGTCCTATCACTTGCTACCTGGGAGAAGAGATCAACACCCTTCATGGTACAACCTCATTTCAGTAGTTATAGACAGCGATAAGGTGTCCCCTCATTTCGTGTCATCACACAGAACCTCCAACAAGGTGATCCGTGGCACTGCAGTGCCTTGCAAACAAGCAGTACTGTCAAATGCTGATTAAAATGAAGGAAAATACCCCATATTTTTTGTTTTTCCTGCCGTTGTGTTTCTGGGTTTGAGGCCTAATTGCTAAGAAGTGAAGCAAACTCTTCGTTGGGTGATGCCATTTTAGGAAAGATCCTGCCAATGTATGTAGGAGACAATTCCAAAGCCTGGCAAAAAGCTTTGGAAAGAGTATATTTATTAACTCTGCTGTTTTAATTGGCGTGTATTAGCGGTTTTTTCTGAGCATCCTGACCTCAGCCTATATTGACGTGAAACTTTGGATGATGAACACCTCCTAGGAACCCAGATCTTGACAAGTTTCATGATGATTTCATGTGATGCTGCTGTTTGTTTCTGTGGTTTCTGAATGTTTATACCTGATTTTAAAAAAATACAAGCAGAAAGTATTTTTGTAATTCTTTGAAGCAGCAGATGCGCAGCGCATCTCTGGTCCTGGCACGTCAGGTTGTGTGCACATCTCTGTCCAAGCATCCCATGGGAGATCCTGAGCCCACGGTTGGTCCTACCAGGAGATGCTCAGAGAGCAGGGACTGCATCACAGCCAGGCTGGGAACCCGCTTTGAAAAATGCCCTGATGGCTTGAATTCTTAAGAGGTTCCTGATTTATCTGTATCTTAATTCATTTTAATAGGCTGGAGTATCTGCAGGTGCTGTTGGTTATAATTCTTGGTGCTCACTTTCATCTGGAATTCTTGCACTAATGTGCGTCAAGGTGGACACCCAGAGTCAGAGCCCGGTTCCGATAATTCAGCCTGAAGTTTTCCTCCTTCAATTTCCCCGTGCACCAGTGGAGATCAGAGACCAGGGCTTTTGCAGTGTAATGTGTATTTTAACTGCCTTAGGTTCTGGGTTTTTTTCCTTTTTTAAAATCCATGCATAATTAGGATTATATCTTAGATATGTAGAAAAAATGTAAATTCCACTTCAGATAGCAGTGAGGAACGGGGTTGTTATTGTGGGGTCTGCTTTGCACCAGAGGTGCTGGGTTCCTGTCCGACCTGATGCTGGGAAATAGTGGGGAGAGGGGTGTGAATACCCGAAAGCAGGAGCTGGGTGAGGAGCGAGGGGACCTGGTGTGCGGTTTGGGGGTCCCCCCAGCCGGCCCTGACACAGCTAATTGCCTGCGATAAAACCGACCCCGCAGGTCTGATGGGAGAATTCTTTTATAGAAGGAAAAAAATGTTTTGTAACAATTTCTTGTAAGTGCTAAAATTAACTGACTTTCTTTTAACCTAATTATAGATAGAACTGATGATATCACCTGTGCTTAATGTTGCCTGACATCTCGGGTGAGAGTGTGCTGCTGCTGCTTGGAACTCGGCTGGATTTTGTTTTAAAGCATTTCATGGGAAGCATCTGCTTAATTGTCGCTGGTTGAGCGTCTCTTGGGCACGCGTTTGATTTCCGCCATTCTCACTGTAGAACAGGTTGGTCCTCTCCAGTGAGAAGATAGGCAGAAATTGGATT
This sequence comes from Nesoenas mayeri, assembly GCF_963082525.1. NCBI lineage: Eukaryota > Metazoa > Chordata > Aves > Columbiformes > Columbidae > Nesoenas > Nesoenas mayeri. Next base: position 38,675,250 of record NC_137551.1, read on the forward strand.
TTTTTTCTCTTTTAGACAGATCTTGCAGTCGTTCTGCTGCCAAACCCATTGATTTGGGGTCGTCTTTGGAGATGTTCAAGACCCGCCTGGACACATTCCTGTGCAATCTACTCTAGGTGAACCTGCTTTAGCAAGTGGGTTGGACTAGATGATCTCCAGATGTTCCTTCCAACCCCAACCATCCTGTGATTCTGTGATTTGAAAAAGAAATATTTGTAAAGAAGGCCAATCTAACACTAGAAATACTTTTGTTCTTCAGCTGTGGCCCAGCTGTAGGTCTTTGACAAGTTTCATTCCCAGAGGAGGAACGGGTCTCTCTGGGGAAGGAGGTCTCTGCGGTTTTGGGGCTGAGCACCAAGGTGATACAACCTCACGGCGCTGATGAGCACCAGAATTATCTCCAGTTTTCCTGACCTCTCTGAACAACTTCTGCTAGCACAACATGCAGGATCAGATCTGGAGAGAACAGGAATGAGTCTGGAAAGTACATGGTTGGGAGATGGGAAGAAAAGAGCACTCGAGTTGTTGACCAGCACAGAGGTGGAACATGGAATCCACTGTAAGGTCAGACAACGAGTAGTGGTGAGATGGTGCAAGCAAGGTGAGTTTAGGAGGATGGGTGGTGGCCAGGGTAGGAAAAGGGCAGAACATTGAGAGCAATGTGAGGAGCGGGAAGGAGGTTGGCATGGAGTGGGCAACCAGGCAGGGCTTGGGGCGTTGAGACACAGCAGAAGTCTCAGGTGGGTGAAGAACCTTAGTGGTTGTCCTTGCATCTATCCATTTTCTCAGAGATCTTTGTCCATAATGAGCTCCGTTTCTCTGAAAACACAATAAATAGGCTCAGGAACACTAAGCTGAGACCACGCATAGTGTTGTTTTCCATGAAGGTGTCTCTGGCGTTCCTGGGAAGGTTTCTCTGTGGTCTCACAGCCACATCCCAGGGCAAGATCTTGTTTGCAATCTGTGTCTCTCTGTATAGGATTCCAATCAAAACTTTAATGGTACAGGGCAGTGAGTAGCATTTAATGACCTTCAGTGCTATCACTTGAGTCTTTGGGGCATTGACATTGATTTTCCTTATCTTGGCATGTGAAGACAGGAGTCTCAGCCCCTTCTCCGACGCGTGTGCAGGAGCGGCCATGGGCTGCGTGTCCGTCCTCAGCCAACCACCCTTCGGTACCCGATCTTCACATCTTCAATTGCAAGAGAAAAAAGACCAGACCATTTGGATACCGATGTATTTTACTCAGAGGGGCATCTGTGTATTTGGAATTTGTATTTGATAGCTAAATTTTTGCGCTGATGCTTTCTTATTCAGGCTAAAAGAGAGGTACCGTTTTAATGCAGAATTTCTGGCCGGGCAGATCCGTAAGAATTTAAATCCTCAATAACATAAAAACAGAATGGAGAAAATATTACGAAGGCTGTATGGCAAGGAATAAGTCTTCCTCTTGTGCTCTTCCATAAATGCATTAATTTCCTCTAAATAAGTCTGAAAAGGAGCTGCGGTGGGGTCGTTCAACAAGAGTTGGGGTGTTATTTCTGCTTATTGCAGCTCTCATCCTGTTTTTAATCTCTCGCTGCTATCGTACAGACACTTCATTAGTAACAGGCTAAATTAAGCGACGTGAGGGTGTGCTTCCCCATGAATTTTAAACCTAAAAAGCTGCTTTGTTCATTGATTCAGTTGTGGGGAAAAAACGCAACACAGACATACGGCTATTTGAACTCTTTATTTGCCACATTTACAATATTAATAACATTGTTTCCAGAAGTTGTCACATCAAGTAAAAGATCTTCATTCCAGACTGTCTTTTGGGGCCAAATTGAGACTGGTTGCATGCATTTAATAAATTGTAGTCTCAAGTAGTCATTTTTGTAAATAATTAGCTTTGGTGAAAGAATAAGTTAGCATATTGTATGCATCTAATGTCGCAAATGTACATACAGCAAACTTTCCTATTAATCAACAGTCAAGCATTGTAAGTTGGGTCTCATACATAATGAATTGTTCTTAAACCTCATGGGTTTCATTGATAGAAAAATAGGAGAAAACACAAGTGTAGTAAGCTTTTGAATAAAATTTAACGAGATTGCTCTGCATCCTGTAATCGTTTTGGAATCATTAGAGACCAGATAATTTATCTGCAGTTTTGGGGTGGCTTTAGCCGTCATCTATCAAAGAAAGACTATTTAAATGACATTTAGGTGCTGATAAAATACGTTTTTATTTAATTTCACAATGAAGGCTTCAGTAAAAATGCCAGCTAAGTCTGTGTTTATTATGTAAGGAATAACGCTGCATGACCGAGTCTCGTTTTAATGTTCATTTTTGTGTTCTAATCGTTACTGATTGTTCCATTTGAAAAGTGTCATACCGGCTGTTTCTCTAAGGAAATAATGACTCGGTGAGACAAGCGCAGACACGGAGGTGTGGGAAGGGACAGGAAACCTTTGCTTTTCAGACCGGGCAGCTTTTTGTACAAACCTGACCTCCCGTGAGCGTTATGTGCAGAGTTGTCTTCAATTCTTTGCTGATTAAATAAGAAAATACTATTTAAAAAAATTTAAAAGTACATCACCTTTTAAATGGTACTTGCCACTCATACCTACTTCAGGACAAGATCCCTTTCAGATCCTAGACAAGCAGCAGTGAATTCTCTTGCAAATGTGAAAATTGCCTGTGATTTAGGAGCTCATCACAATTTCCTCTCCACCCAGGGGCAGATTCCTTCTCTAAGATCCTTTTCCATAACCATGATGTCAAAAAACTTGGGTTAACCCTGGCACGAGGATAAAAACCATTCAGGAGTCCACCCACATTCCCCCTCCTGGGCATAGGGTAATTTTGGTACATTTTGGACCTATTTAAAGCACAGACTAGTAAGAAGTGTCAAAATATGGAGGAGAACAAACAGATGTGTCCCGCTGACAGTAACTCTTCCTGCTCACCCCAACCTGGAGGTCCTTGTCCAATAGAGATGCTGAGCGTCGTGCTGCCCTGTAAATGTGCTTGCAGATTTCCAGGGACAAATGGCATTGTTTTCTGTTACAGGTTTCATTAAAACTTAGTGTCTGTGTCTGCCAGGTAGTTCTGTCTGTTTGTCCTGGTGGTGAATCATGCAGCCATAGGTGCTGGGGAGCAGCACGGGGAGGTTGGGGCTCCCTTTTGGAGATGGGTCGTTGTCTTCTGCTCCATTCTGCCCATTGTATCTTCTGCAGGTGTTGAGTTTGCTGCTTGGTCTTTCTCCTCTGCATTCTTCCCATCTTCCCTCACCCGTTGAACTCGATGACATGGGTTTGAGATGTTGATTGTTCTGCAGGAAGACATCCCAGGCCAGGCTGGACGGGGCTCTGAGCAACCTGAGCTGGTGAAGATGTCCCTGTCATGGCAGGGGGGCACTGGGGGACCTTTGAATGCCTCTTCCAACCCAAACCATTCTGTGACTCTATGATTTGGTGAAATTTTGTGCCTTCTGCATCATGAAGAGCATGGCTGATAATTGGTTTTAACGCATTCTGGTCATAACAAAATCCAAAAGCCTCTTAATTCGACCAATTTATTTATATTACAATATATAGTGTTTTGTTAATGAAGAAAAGTGCTTATGTTTTTTTGTTCAGGGAACACAATGGAAAAAAAAACATAGAATGGGATGCGATTGAGTGTCCAAATATGTTCACTTTCTACATACCTGAAGATAGCAAAATATTGCAAACCCAGTGATCTCCGGTGCTGTATGTACCGTGCTGTCAAAATACAATTCAGCAGGTAACAGCCTACAAAGATTCTTCACTTCTATGAGAAGGGATTGGGAAGTTGTATGTGAGAACATCTATTCCATACATTTTTTTTCTATTGATTTTTTATTTTAAGTCCTTGTTCCTGCTGTTATCTGGGCAGAACTGTTGTAGTTATCATAGTAATACAATAATGCAACGTCTGAGTCTGCCCACACGTGCCAGTGGCCCTTAACTGGCTGCAATATGGGAGCAGTTGCATAGGGAATCGCGATTTTTGTTTGTGCTGGGGAGCTTTTTTGGTTTGCATCTTAACCAAACTGAAATGAAGGGGATTCTTCATTAGCTCAGCGCCTGAAGCAGCCTATAAACCCCTTCTGATGCCAGCGCTGGATGGTGAGGTTGTTACGGGGGGGAAAACATTCAGGTGTGTGTGGCTACAACCGTGGAAGTGAGTATTGGACGTTATGTTCTACCAACTGATTATATTTGATGTACACAAATATTTTATAAATATACAAACAAATATATAAATATTATTGCAGGTGCTGATACAACGTTCTCATAATATTTACTCTAGCGAAGCTGCTAGCTCTTAGCTTTACCGCAGTGAGCTGTTGTGATTTATTCACTTTATTTCAAACTGCGCAACTCAAGGCCCACCTTGTTGTGTTTCTGTTCAGGTTTACTGAGGCAAAAAGTAGCTCAGAAATCGAATAAATAGTTATAATCATAGCAGTTTGGAACACGGCTGCCCACGGAGGCTTCTCGCAGCGTTTCTCAGGTTTTCATCATGGTTGAGCTATTCAGGATGATTCTGCAGCCAATCTGCTGCTTACATGTTTATCTTGGAAACAGGTAGAAACTTCCAGTTCTTGGCAAGCAGTTTGGAAGGAGACTGTTAAACCGAAACAGGTGGTGGTGCTGCTTTCCTCCTCCTCTGCTAAAACCATCTTTTCCGTCATTTCATCCCATGCGAACATGAGAAGAGACTCGGGAAGACATCTCAGCTGCGTGGATGCGAGAGCCCAGCGGCTGCCTTGGTTTTTCAGTCTTAAAATGTGTATATATATATATATATATATGTATACATTTTTAAATGTCCTAAAACAAGCATGATTTTTTTTCTGTTTGAAGAGTATGTAGATTTAATTAAGCATCACATCGTAAAGCCATGTAGATGCAGCCGAATATCCATTGACCATCACCGCAAACTCCAGGCACGCAGCTGACTGACTGCACACATGGTTTTGGCTGGCGCGTTACTGCAAACAAAGAAGTTTCAGCTTAAGCAAACAAAGAACCCTTAAAACCCTACAGTAATGATCACTTGTTCACCAAGCGAAAATACCAAACCCTCCTCTTTGAATTTGGGCAGCACCGAACAAAATTGACCGATGAAAATAGGTGCAATGACAGTCTCCAGGGCAAAAGTAAAGCAGTCTAATTTCTTACACCTTCTGTTTAGTTTCTTGCATTTTTAGATGAATATGCTTATTTTCCTATGTAAAAGTACAGATTACATCTTGTTGGATCGCAGGTGTAAGACATCAGCTTTCCAGAGGTGAAGCACAGAACAAATGGCCCCTTGGTTGTCACTTCATGTGCTGCTGGCAGCTCGGGGGTCACCGAGGGCAGGGCATCAAAAACAGATGGTCCCCTTTCTCTTGTTCATTGCTAAAGATTAGGCACGAGTAGTTAATATGACTCTTGGATGGATATTTTTCATTAATGGTGTACAACTAACTCTTTTCCTGTCCGTCTTGTCATTTGAGATGCTCAAAGACCAATGTGTGGAGCAGGGTGTTCGGAAACCTCCCATGGAGCCCAACGCTGAGTGGAGGAATTGCCCTGATGTAATTTATCTGCTCTCCTTTCCTTCGTATGAATGGGTTGAGACCACTTCTGCCTTGCTTTTCTGAAATGTACGTATGGTTTAGTTGGGCCAAAGCGTGGCTTTGAAGCCGGAGAAAATGCTTTAAAAGGCAGCTGGTGTTTTAAGTTGAATTTTTAATGCCGAGGCGGTTTGGAAGGAGAGCTGCTCTGCAGTTCGGGGAGAGAGAGGGGAGGGCGGTGTGCAGGGGAGGAGGGCCAGGACAAGACACCCATGCATAAGTTATGTTCATTCTTTTTCTTTATTAATGCTGTCAAATTCCCAGGAATAGTTGTTCGCATTTCTAGCCAAGCAAAATTAATATGAGGTTGTTTTTTTTTTAACTCGCTGCCAGTTTGAAGCTCTCAGCATATATACGTTGGCAAATCAACCTTGTATCCTACAGGAAAAGAGTCGGTGCGTTCTTGGAAAGCAAGGCATTTTTGTGCTGTCTTGACCAAGGTGGCCATGGAGGTGTCAGGGGCTGTGAATGTGTCTGGTGTTGCCGTGATGGGAGAACGGTCTCATCAAAAACATCTGGAGATGTTCAGCAGTGGCAAGGCACTGTTCTTAACAGCAGTAATTAAAAAATTAAAAAAGGGTATTAAGACCTATATCCAAAGAGTCCTGCCAGGGAAGAGCTGGTGGAAGTGAGGAATGTGTCTGTGACGGCAGGGAACGTGTCCATGCATTGGGATGGCCAAGCCTTGTTGTGGTCTACAAAGCAGCCACTGGAATCCATGTCTTCTTGAAGACATTGATGGGCCTTGATTCTGTTCCTTACATTAATTAAGGAGCTAATGGCCTGACAGTTGCCTTGAGGCTTCAGGGCGATGCTCATGTGCTGCTTCCCACCTGCTTTGGGGCAGAACACCAGTGGTTTGGTGCCTTGCTGGAGCAGTAGGGAGTTACCACCAGAATGACAGAATGTCAGGGGTTGAAGGGCCCTGGAAAGCTCATCCAGTGCAATCCCCCCATGGAGCAGGAACACCCAGATGAGGTTACACAGGAAGGTGTCCAGGCGGGTTGGAATGTCTGCACAGAAGGAGACTCCACAACCCCCTGGGCAGCCTGGGCCAGGCTCTGACACCCTCACCGGGAAGAAGTTTCTTCTCAAATTTAAGTGGAACCTCCTGTGTTCCAGTTTGCACCCATTGCCCCTTGTCCTGTCCCTGGTTGTCACCAGAAGAGCCTGGCTCCATCCTCCTGACACTGCCCCTTTCCATATTGATCCCCAGGAATGAGTCCCCCCTCAGTGTCCTCTTGTCCAGCTCCAGAGCCCCAGCTCCTCAGCCTTTCCTCACACGGGAGATGCTCCACTCCCTGCAGCATCTTGGTGGCTGCGCTGGACTCTCTGCAGCAGTTCCCTGTCCTGCTGGAACTGAGGGGCCACAACTGGACACAAGATTCCAGGTGTGGTCTCCCCAGGGCAGAGCAGAGGGGCAGGAGAACCTCTCTGACCTACTGACCACCCCCTTCTAACCCACCCCAGGTACCATTGGCTTCCTGGCCACAAGGGCCAGTGCTGGCTCATGGTCACCCTGCTGTCCCCAGCAACCCCAGGTTCCTTTCCCCTACACTGCTCTCTAGTAGGTAACTCCCAACTTGCACTGGAATGATGGTGCTGGGCGGTGGGGGCAGAGCCGGGAGCGCGGCTGCTGGGGGCCGTCTGCTGGCAGAGCACCAACGAGACCGAGTATTTCGTTTTTATGATGATATTACAGTCCAAATCATTTCCAGACTCCCGAGAATGTGAAACAGGATGATGTGAAAAACATAAGGTTCCTGGAGTTTTGAGTGCTTTCGATGCTCTTCTGGATAAATGGAGCAGAAAAGTCTGCCAACTTCTCTTTGAGGTTTCAGAGGCATTATTATATTCTGTAGTTATTATATTGTCGTAGCTCCAACAATCCACAGTAAAACTGAGCCATATTCTGCTGAGTGTTGTACATGTGCAGAATAACGGATTATCTGTGGTGTTGAGAGCTTGGTTTGAGGTCCATGTTGTAGGAATTCATGCAAAATGTCTACGCACGGATTCTCATACTGGTTTTTTAGCAAAGAGATTATCAAATAGCTAAATAACATAAAGTAGACAGCAGTTTTATAGAGCAAATTGATACTACTTTACACACATTAAAAAAAAAGGAGAATCAAAAGCATTAGTTGGGTAAATAAAGGGAGAAATGTGAAATTGCACTTAATTTCTAGCAAACTGCATCCAAAACTGAGTCTTCCCTTTTGTTTTGTCTCTGCTCCGAGCCATCAACCCGTATTCTTGTGCAACTGGAGTGTTTCAGTTTTCCGCCTCCGCGTCCCTCCTCTTCTCTGCCGCTTTCCCATCAGTAATTACTGGCCTTCAGTTGTTAGCAATTAATCAGAGAATGAATGTGGGCACGTGAAGCCTTTCGGTCTTTTTGCGAAGGCGCATTCTGGTAGAGCAGACCTGGTGTCTGCGGCGCCATTCCTGGTGCATCCATTTTCTTCAGCCTTATTCTGGAAGGGCACTAACAAAGTATTTTCAGTGTCATTTGCAGCACGAACAAGCATACTGGGGAATTTGCTCTTTCCGCATATCTGGGTGGCAGAATTGCTCTGGTTTTTTCTGTTGTCTCAGGTTCTTGTGTGTTTTGATATTTCTACAATTTTCTCCCTTTCTCCTGCTTTGTGACACGTCCAACCTCTCACCAGAAGACTGTGCAGTTGAGTTTTAGCATTGAGAAATTTCTCATTCTGGGGCCCAGCTGTATTCCAGCTGCAGTACTCAGAGCACTTTGGGCTGGCTCCTGGTGGCGCTGGCTGTGAGAAGGTCGCTGGTAAGGCTCCTTGCTTTGGCAGTCACCCCTGACGTTGTCTTCTCACTAGTCTTCCATCGTTTCTCTTGGGTGCGTTGCTAATGGGCTCTGTTTGTTTATCAGGCCCCTGAAACGGGGCTCTGCAGTTCTGAGGGACACCCACCAGTGCCACCAACACCCAGAGGTCACCAACCGCCACCCCCTTTGCTGCACTGAAAGCAAACGGGTCGGGAGACGTGGCTGGGTATTTGCAGGCCAGGTGTTCACGTTTTCATTGCTCTCAGACACACTTCGCTCTTCCAGAGAAAAACGTAGCAAGGGAACAAGTACATTTTTGTTTGCGGGTGGTTTTTCTTTCTCTGTTTGCTCACTTTGCTCTTCAGTGTCCTGCAAGCGTGAGCTGCCATTGAAAATCAAATGAATTCTCAATTGCTTCCTTCCAATTCAATAAGTGGAGGGAAGCAGAAACCTGCCACTGTCACTGGAAGGAAGGGGGGCAGAGGAAGGTGCAGGTTCAGCAGCAAGTGGTTTCCTTTCCCCCTTCCCTGGGGACACGAGACTGTGTCCCTGGGGGCCGTGGAGGAGGAGCCTCACCTCCACCATCCCAGAGGCACGAGGATGCCCCGTCTACCATGGGCTTGGCTGGTTTTCGTGCTCCCTGACATTTCCCACTTAATGCACAGCATTTTCCTCTCACCAGACTTTTATGGATTTTTTTTTTTACAGGTTTGAGCAACCTTGCACCCTCTTTGCATTTCTAGAGGTGATGAGGATGTGTTTTTGTTATGGCTGTTAGGAATCTTTTCACCTTTATTAGAGCAGACAAAATGATGGAGTCTGACTCCAGACTGAATCAGAGAATCACAGAATGGTTTGGGTTGGAAGGGACCTTAGAGATCACCCAGTTCCCCCCCTGCCATGAGCAGGGACATCTTCACCAGCTCAGGGTGCTCAGAGCCCCGTCCAGCCTGGCCTGGGGTGTCTCCAGGGATGGTTCATCCACCACCTCTCTGGCCAACCTGGGCCAGGCTCTCACCACCCTCAGGGCAACAATTGCTTCCTTATATCTAATCTAGGTCTCCCTTTGTTCAGTTTAAAGCTGTGTCACTATGGACCATTGTAAAAAGCCCCTCTCTAGCTTTCCTGTAGGTCCCTTTAGGTACTGGAAGGTGCTATAAGGTCTCCCTGGAGCCTCCTCCAGGCTGGACAAGCCCAACTCTCTCAATGTTTTGAATTTGGTTTGGTTGGGTTTTTTTGCTAAGGTAGATATGATGGGTGCTCACAGGTAGATATTACGAGTATTGACTTCTGTAATGTTTCTCACTGTAATTTCCCGTTTCTGTCCCGCAGCGGGGCCGAGCCCTGGGCCGCCTGCGAGCTGCGCGGGGGCGCGGAGGAGCTGCCGGAGCCGCTGCGGCAGTGCGCGGCCTGGCTGCGCGCATACTTCTGCGACCCGGGGAGGACAGCCAGCCTGCCCCTGCCGCCCTTCCACCACCCGCTGCTCCGCCGAGGTCAGTGCCATGCGCCGCGGTTCGTGGTGGGGCCGGCTCCCGGCTCCCGAATTCCGGCTCAGTGCTGATTACAATGGTGCGGTTCAGCTCCCCGTAGTTGCTGGGTGAAAGGTTTCCTACCTTTCATCCAGCTGAAGGGCAGAAAGCTTTTTGGGAAGGTTCTTATGGACTTAAAATAGCTTTTTTGGGGGGTTGAGGGTTAGACGTAGAATTGTAGAATCATTTTGGCTAGAAAGGACCCTCAAGATTATGGAGTCCAACCATAACCCACCCCCGTCACTGCCCCATGTCCTGAGAACCTCATGTCCGTCTGTCCAGCCCTCCAGGGCTGGTGACTCCAGCACTGCCCTGGGCAGCCTGTTCCAATGCCCCACAGCCCTTTGGGGAAGAAATTGTTCCCACATCCAACCTCAACCTCCCTGGGTGCAACTTGAGGCCATTTCCTCTGGTCCTGTCGAGTCCACCTCTGTTCCATGGACGCCTCACCAGTGCCATGGAATCAGTCAAGGATAGGTTGTATAAGTGTTTTGATTCCTCAGAGTTATCACAGATACTATTTGGATTTTTTTTCAAGCAAAGAACAGGTATTTTTACAAAGAAGTTATGCTACTCGTGTCTTTAGATAAAAACAAGACCTGAGAAAAGTTTCTCCTGACCATTCCCCATTTGCTGGCTGTGTTCCTGAAGACTTGATAACAGAAGTCAATCACTTGAAATGAAGTAAATCTCATTATTTAAAACAAAATCTCAGAAGTCTGCTTTCCGCAGTGCTTTCTGGTCTGTCCATGAATATCATCATTTCCCAGCGAATCAAAGCATCCGTTTCATAGATCTACTTTTTAATTGAATTAGATTCCATAATAATACAGCACCAGAAAGTCACTAGTATCCTCTACCTGACATGAAGTAAGATAGCCCTGGTTTTGTATAAACTCTAAGTTATATTTACTTTTTCTTCTTTTGTGGTTTTTAAATATGGGTGCATAGGTTTGTATTTTAAGGCACAGGGACCGTACGTCAGTACCTGTGTAAAGCAATGGCCATGTTACCCGTGGAAAGGACAGGCTGTTCGACAGGAACGCTTCTGCAAGTGATATCTCCAAGAACTCAGCTGTCTGCTGTTAATTACTGGTTTTATTCAAATTCCTATAAATAGCAGGTTTCTTCTTGCTGTCACATATTCTTATTCTTAATTAGCTAATGGCAGCTGCAAGTAAAACAACAAAATGAGAATGCAGTTGTTGTGCAGCGCATTCTGCAGATAACCAGGCTGTTGCTTTTGGGAGGTGGGAGGGTTATAATACATTTTGTGAGCCCTGCACAGCACCTTTGTTTTAATGATGAGCTCTGTACTTTATTCTTCCATGCGATGAACATTTCTCAGTGTGACATCTTTCATAGTCAAATTACAGGGTGGGTACTGAGTAGCTTTAAAACTAAATTGTGTATTGTACTGTCTCCCTTTAACTTTGACACAAACGTCATTTTTATCAACTACTAAAAGAATTAATGTGGAAGTTTTAGTGAAACCATCCGATGAATGTGTTGGAGAATGAGACCTGATGACGCTGTGATGAATTGCCAAAGTCTTCATGAAGGTTTGGCCTTCTAGGTGATGAAATTATCATTGGAGGACTTTTTTATTAGCTGGGATGAAATTAAGACCTGTGTTGAGAAAACTTTAGGATTGGGGTGAACACAAGTGGGCAAAGTTGGATGGGAAATAGTTGGTGCTGCTGCTCCTTCTGTCTTTGAATAGCATCAGGGAAATTCCACTTCTCAGTTATCCACCAGAAGACTACCAAATATTTCAAGTAATGCTTTTGATAATTTTCCTAAATGGCTTACTGAATTCCTTTTAGCTTGGATAGTTATAACATGTGAAGGTTCAAGGTTCTGTTTTATTTAGTTCAGTTATTTGTTCTTCGATTGAGACCAGGTGCGTGTGTTTTATGGGGGGGAGGCACATACGTAATGGAAATGCTAATGAAGAATAAATTGGCTCGAGTCACAGCAATGTGATAGCGTTTCTTTTCTCCTAGTAATACTTTCAGAAAATAGAAAAAATTGGTAGTGGAAGAAATGTGGAAATACATGCCAAAAATTTGAAGAAACTATTTTTTTAAAGTTACTTAGTAGAAAGGTAAGGTGAAAAACGCATTATAATGGTTTACATTGTACACTTCAATTTATCTGCAAGTCAGAATTGCGGTGCTACTAAATTAGAAATTTGGTTATTATATTTATTTACTTTTTCACATTTACATTTGAAAGTGCCTGTTCATTTCTCCAGGCACTTAAAATGCAGAATAAACATCAGCGAGAGCATGAGGATCCGAAGCCGGGAAGGCGTTTTCTCATCACGCTGATTCTCTTACATCTCTGTTGATCAGCAACTCTCCTAGTGAGCCATCAAAACCTTTGGCCCTTCTTTTCTCCCTTTCCCATAAATATGACCACTTTTGGTGTGGTTCTTTGAAATGAAGCGACTTGAGTTCCATCATCAAGTACTTTTGTGCTCAGAAGTGATTATTGGATATTTTCTTTCTTTATCAGTGCTTAATATCATTGTTTTTTCCTGTGGTAGCATCATCCGAGGACAGGAAGGGTTTTGCTTATGCCGAACACATTAAGGAGGTTCCTCATTTAACAAAAAGGTGTAAAGTGCTTTTGGGATAAAGCACTTCTCAATTCATGGTCCATTTTCTGCAGCTACTTTTGTGCCAGCTATTAGGACGTGATTCCTTTTGGAGAGAAAAACAGTGACAATCAACTTTAGACAACAAAAGCAGAGAGATTTTCAGGTTCAGAAGGTGAAGGTATTTTACCGCTGGGTGGTAAGCTTTGAATCTGGTGGTGTAGCACACACAGCAGAAGTTTGAAGCTGGTTTCCCAACACCTCCAAGAGTTCTTGGCTTACTGGCTCTCCAGTTTGCCATATGCACTCCATACTGTTTTTAAAATGTAGTTGAAAAACTGGAGTTTTCAACAGTTTGTGTCCCAGCCTGTGCTCAATGCAGAATTTCATGAAGCAAAGAAAAAGTTGGTTTTTCCCACTTCTCTGCAGCATAACTTCAAGGTGTTGCACCTTGGAAAAACCACTGAACATTTATAATGGAAAGTGATTAGTTAGTCTTAAGGTGTCATGATCATTAGCCCTCTTTATTTGAAGAAAATTGAACCTGTTATTGTTTTGAAGCCTCTGCATGAGTTGGTTGGTTTGTGGGTCTGTGCGGTGGAAAAGGCAATGTTGAAATGGGCCAGCTGTGAATTTCCTGACTTGTCTCCGATTGTGCTTTCTAACGGCGGTGCTGCGGTTGCACAACGCGCTGCAGGGCTGGACGGTGGTGCAGGAGGGTTGTGTGTTTGCAGACCAGATGGCTCATTAGTGCAATGGGAGCAGAGGAAATTGGAGAGTTTCTCTTTGCCTTGTGACGAGCAGCAGCCCCTGGCTCTGTTCTGCGTGCCGCAGCCCGTCCTCACCCATGGAGTCCTTTGGCGTTGCAAAAGCACGCTTTTATATGCTCGAGTCTGGAATTCCTCAGTTGGCTCCTTCTACTGGAGGTGTAGACCTGACACAAAGCTGGGCCTTAGGGCTCAGTCACAGAATCCCAGAGTGTCAGGGATCAGAAGGGCCCTGGAAAGCTCATCCAGTGCAATCCCCCCATGGAGCAGGAACACCCAGATGAGGTTACACAGGAAGGTGTCCAGGCGGGTTGGAATGTCTGCACAGAAGGAGACTCCACAACCCCCTGGGCAGCCTGGGCCAGGCTCTGACACCCTCACCGGGAACAAGTTTCTTCTCAAATTTAAGTGGAACTTTTTTTGTTCCAGTTTGTACCCATTGCCCCTTGTCCTGTCACTGGTTGTCACTGAGAAGAGCCTGGCTCCATCCTCCTGACACTCACCCTTTAGATATCTGTAAACATGAATGAGTCCCCCCTCAGTGTCCTCTTGTCCAGCCCCAGAGCCCCAGCTCCCTCAGCCTTTCCTCACACGGGAGATGCTCCACTCCCTGCAGCATCTTGGTGGCTGCGCTGGACTCTCTGCAGCAGTTCCCTGTCCTGCTGGAACTGAGGGGCCACAGCTGGACACAAGATTCCAGGTGTGGTCTCCCCAGGGCAGAGCAGAGGGGCAGGAGAACCTCTCTGACCTACTGACCACCCCCTTCTAACCCACCCCAGGTACCACTGGCTTCCTGGCCACAAGGGCCCAGTGCTGGCTCATGGTCACCCTGCTGTCCCCAAGACCCCCAGGTCCCTTTCCCCTATCCTGGTCATTCTCCAACTTATACTGGGACCTGGGGTCCAGCTCAGTCTCCCTATTTCTTCCAATAAGCTGTGATTTATGCCAGGAATGGGGGTTCTGCAGGTCTGCAGGCATCTCGGTGTCACTTTGCAAACCAAAAGCAGAGAAAAGCTGCGCAAAAAGGTGAAGGAGGAACAACCCGAGGATGGAGATGAGAGGTGAGCTTTGCCAGCCATATTAGCAGCTGAGGTTTCCCGTGCATAATGGATGTTACTCATCCAAGAAGGGATATTGATGAAAAACCTCATACATAATGGGAGCTGAGAGGCTTCAAAGAAACAGGTAGTACCTCCGTGCTCCCTGCAAGATGCTCCGTACCCAGGCCTGTAATCAATAATTACCCTGTGATTTCCTGGGAGCCTTCTCCTCCAGAAACTCAAAGTCCCTGCCAAAGGATTGCAAAGCACTCCATAAAATGCCTATTTTGGGCTGAAAAAGCTATTCACTTTGTGTGGAGTTGGTTCCCGCGTCCCACGCTCGCCCGTCCTGCCCGGGCGCTGTTGGATCCCTCCAGAAAGCACCTGTGCCGAAAATCCGTCACTTAATTGCGTTCGGATTGCTCCTTCACCTTCCACCTCCCATGGGCAGTGGGGCACAGGAGCATCTCTTTGTTTTATTGCTTTTGCACTTTTTTTATTTAAAAATCGGCAGCAAATTAAGAATGAGAAGCAGATTTTGTGCGTTCTGGCTGCAACTTGGCAAAAGCCAAAGTTTGTTTGTTTGGTTTTCCTCTGATTGGAATGCTCAAATCACAAGTTTTCTGGAGCTTGTGGGGCTGTTAATTTGCTGACTTCAGAGACTGCAAATTTGGCATCCCATGAATTTTTATGTTATAGAAAAGTGGGTTTAATGCCTATGCCGCTCGCTTTAATTGCAGCGCGCAGTATAACCTCAAAGTAAGTTTTTCTCACATCCATTTTAGCCAAAGACTTTTACAATATGTAAAGATTCTTTGAATAAGAAAAGGATTTTTGGTATTAAGATGAATACAGATCTATTTTTCCCTTTAAAAATCATGCAAATCATTGACTCTGTTGCAATAAGTCCTGGTAAAGCTGGGAAGTTTGCAGCTCCAGGTGCGAGTTTATGGATGACAACTCTGTGCTCACATTCAGCAGGAAAGAAGTAGTTGGTAAAAATGTCATTCTTTAAAGCATTAGGATGAGTAAAGGGCTTTTTGGGAGCTGCAGAAGCAGAGGGGGAAGGTCTGAGGCTCAAAGGGGAGAAAGTGTGGAAGAAATGGCCGAGAGCAGCAGGAGGACACTCGGGTGTGCGGGTCGGTCCCCAGGTCGCTGTGTGGTTGGTTTATATAATAGAAGAATGTGCGCCGCTATGTTTTGGGTGATTTGCAGCCTTGAGGAGAACAGGAGAAAATGGGAGTTAAGGGTGAGGAACGGAAAGGATGAATTTGGCTTTTGAACTGTTTCGCTGAGCTCTAGGTAAATTAGGTCGTTAGTAGAAACTATAAGCATTAAGTACGTCTTAAACTTAAGAGTTTTCTGCTCACTCCTAGAATGATGTTAGCAAGACAGTAAATGCTAAAGTGAATGAAATCTTCGCAATTTTAGTGTCTTTATTAACATGTAATTCTGAAAGTGATTGCCTGTGGATATGAGACATATCTATAGAGGCATATATATGTCAGTCCTGTGTAGTTTTAACTTTCTTCAATCCTGTGCATGACTTATAGCTTCTTTTTGCCCTTTTAAAATAAATTGTACCTGTACTTAAATAACTTTTTAAATACAATTTAGTATACATAAATATATATGCAATATCAAAACTGTGCTAGGTGGCTGGAGCTCACTAGGATGACTTGCAGCCAAATAGGGCGCTAAAGCAAGACAAGTGGGTTTGGGTTTGTCTGGAGCTTCTCTACATACTTATTTCCATGCTGCAGGTACATACGTGTACAGGAGCAACGTATTCACTTAGTGCCGTGGTGATCTTTTATTCTGAAATGTTGTAAATGCCATATTCAGAGCAGATCCATCCTCAATAGGAAAAGTGGCAAACTCAGCCTACACAAAGACCTCCACAGCCCACTGGTCCCAGTGTCATCTCTCCATGTTGACCTTATTTCCCACAAAAATGCAAAATACATTAAACTTAAGCTGGGAAAGTATAAACCTACTAGTATTACCAAATTACATCTATATTTTGCAGAATCAAATTGTGCTGTTGGGTAACGTGCTGAGGAGGCGGCAGATCTTGCCCTTTCCCGAACGAGTGCAAAATGTCATTCTTGCTGTTTATTGATGCAGCGATTTGTGAAATTCTCTCAATTTTGTAGTAGAGATTCAATTCGCTAAAGAAAAAGAGAATTGAGAAATGTTCCTGACTTTCCGTTTTTCATTCCTGCAGCTTCATCAGACATGCAAATACATTGCTGGTTAGGCTCTTAGAAAATATTCTTTTAAAGTAATGTGGAATAATCTGCTCGCAAACGTTAGTACTTCACATATCTGGACATGGCAGATTCAAGTGCAAAGAGATGACAAGCTTTCGCATTTCTGTCTGCCAACACAAAATTCAAATTCCGGAGACTGACACCTTCTTTTATTACCATTTCGTGTGAGAAGAGTTTTGCTAAGCAGAAAGTCCCTGTTTTGCTAGACGTTTAATGGATTTTTACAATCCAATACTTTCCTACATTTTTTTTTCAAACAGAAATCAATCCTCTCCAACCTTCAAAGATGAGAACGACAAAATCCAAAAGGAACCCAGTCTCAAATTCTTTCTCCAGCCCGGTCGGCCCATTGCTTTGTATCAACTATTTGTATTTAAAACCAAAACTCAACAACAACAGAAGCATTCTGGAGGGAGGTAATTACAAAATGCCTGACCCAGTTGCTCTTGAATTCGGAGCTAAACTCCCATCATTATCAGTGGAAGCTTGTGTGGCTTTAAGTCTATGTTAAGAATTACTCTTAATTTGAGTTTACTGCTTATAGGGCAAATTGTCTATATACATATAAGCTGTTTCTAACAATTCTCAGCCCCTACAAGGTGCAAATGTTGTTTTTGCCACTGTCCTTGGCCAAGCATGTGGGTGCATGGTGGGTTTTTGGTGGAGCCTTATGGAGTGACCACGGCCCGAGGTGGGACCTTGGAAACCCTCTGAGTCTGGGGGACAGCCAAAAGGTCCGTTAGTACAAACATGCATTGTATTTTCAGTAGGATAATCCTTTTTTGTCAATGTTCTTCACATTAATTACAAATAAGTCACAGTCAGATTAAAGGAGTATTATCTAAATAGTTTATTTTTGGGGTAAGGGTGGGTAGATCCACAGCTCATGTTCACCACAAAAGGCCAAAACCTTCCTTGCTCTTGGAGAATTTAGGGATATTGGAGCAAGTTGTGACTCTGAAATAGCTGCAGAGACGCGTGAATATTGAAATTGCTCCCAAACCAGGCTTTTTTTCTGGAGGGGAAGGTTTGTGTTTGGTGTCTTATGCTTTTTTGTATGAATTCGCTGCCCTCTGATCAGGATGGCCCTGGTGGGGTGGGAGAAGATGGAAGTGCAATATCTGAGACATATAGATATATATAGATATATAGATATACACACACACATATATATCTTTGCTATACCCGTGACATCCCTGTTGGACCAAAGTCAGGATGGTTTTACTGTAATCCGCAGCTGTAAAACCTGCTTCTTTAGAAAGTCGCTATTTTCAAAATAGGATCCTTCCTCCCTCCATGAAACAAAAGGAAGAAGTTGACCGCGATATAAGAAATACCTTGGCCAACCTGGTAACTTTTGGCATTACTGCTTGTATATGTGATTCAGATAAAAAGGTAAGAACTGATGGTAGAATAAAACAAATAGCAATGTGGGACAAAGGTTTCTTGTATCCAGAGTCATGTGTTCACCATCTTCGCTCAGAGCCCCAGACCTCGGCCACCTGCTCGCATGGTGGACCTGTGAGGAATCAGTTTAATTTAATTCATTTTTCCTTTGATTTGTTGGCTTGGTTGCCACACATGCAGCCCCATGGAACCTTTGCACCCCTACTTAATAAAAACCCATATAATCAAGATGAAAGGATTTTATAAATATAGCCCCCGCGCCTATTTTATTAATGAGCTTTCATCCAAGTTTACTTAATTCTTCTTATTGATGGGAAATATCGTCAATACTCATATACCTGTTTGGTATTTCAAAGGTAATGTGTTTAATGTGATTGCTACTATGATGATCACCTTGTTTCTAAATACCATTGTTAGTTTTTTTCAGGCAATGACAATGTAGTGGCATTTACAAAGGCCTGTAAGGGGATGGATACATAGATAAACTCATCTGGGGAGAAGCCATTTTCTAATATAGATACTTGGCTGCTGCTTGACTCCAGGATGCCCCTTTCTGACCTATTTCCAGGACGTTTTGCTATATCTCCTTTCAGAGTTTGTGACCGCGGGAGCTGACCAGTATATTCTGGGAAAAAACAGCGACTTCTTAACTGCAAAAACATACTTTTCACTAGAAATTTGCATCCCACACTCTTCTCGGAATAAAATATGCAAGAACCAACATAAATGGCATACTCTTTTTTTTTTTTCTTTTTTTTTCCCCATGAATTGGGCCTTTGATGATCAAGAGGAGTCAGTGTTAAAGGACATCCCTAGAAGGCTGTAGAAATTGTTCCTATTTATGACAAATGTAAAATAGTACAAATCTAGCTGAATGTGATGGTGTCATTAGTTTGTGAATCGCATCCTTGAAAATAACTGTGGAGGAGCCAAATCGGTTTAAAAGAAGATAACAAAATGGTTTAAGCTACTTAGGTTGAATGCCAATTATATTTTAATATTCAACTGAGCATATTTTACTAAGAAAAAAGGCAGCGTCGACGCATGCATAACTCATTGGCAGCGTCGACCAGCTGTGCCACTCTTCTCTTCGAATCACTTTGTGCATTTTAGTAGCATGGTAATTTAGTAGAGAACTACCTGAGTGATGGCATTTTCAATGAGCAGGTAATCTACAGAGAATTTTTATATGGTTATGAGTTCTGTGCTTCAGCCTGGCAACACAAAAATACATCAAGACCAATTACGGTATCAACTTTCAGCGTGATACCCTTGCCACGCAAGTGCATGTATTTCTGCCCCAGGCATTTCAAATTGCATCTAATTTGAAATCTTTGGGGTTTTAATTAAATTTCAGAATATATGGAATTCTTCATTAGTACCTGCTCTGAATAGCAGATTATACTTCTCGCAGTCTCTCGTTAAAGAAGTAGGCTGTGGTAAATAGCATGTTCAAGAACTGATCATTTGTGGTGCCTGGATATTGGGAACAGAAATAGTGAAATGCAAAATAATATCAAAAAGATTATTAGTCCAGAGAGGGACTCTTGATTTGTATTTTAATGGAATTTTACATTTCTCTTAATGATTTGCAAATTGTCCTCTGATTATAAGATGCATTAAGCTTTTCATTTTAATGGAGAGACACAGCCATTAGCAGAGATTTTTTTCTGTCTTCTTTTTAGAGTGCTTCCCTGCAGCAGATAAATATTGAAACCATTAACACCTTTTGATGTACTTTAGAGTGCTGCAGCTTGGGCCAATACATGAATGAACGTGGCCTTTTATATCTTAGCACTTTGCTTGAAGCTCCTCGTTGTCGTTATGGGGGTGAACAATGACCGAAGCCATACATTTGCAGGCAAGCAATAAAATTGTGTGTATTTCCCTATAACGAATGTTCCAAACGTTTCGGGGAACATCATTCATATTTCATGCAAAACGGAAGAGTAAAGGCAACAAAAGTCAAGATCTGAAATGCAGATTTGGGGGGCTCTGACCTTAACTCTGACCATGCTTTAAGGGAGAAGGATCGCGGCGTCGCTCCGAGAGGGTTTGTTACGGATTCGCACACAACTTCTCGGTGGGGAAGTACACAGGCGTGTTCTTTGTTGCAGACACCAGAATATATGTTTGTCAATCTGAAAGTCAAATTTCCTCCTCGCTTTCAGCTTAACGTGAACCTTTAACGTCGTATAAACACGTTTGTGCCTGTTCTGATTTCATTGGGTTTGGCGGAGGGTCGGGATGAGGAAACAGACGCTTTTTCGTGGCAGGTTGCGAAGCGTAAGAAGTATTTTCCTGATAATACAGATTATGTAAAATAGCGGGCTGTTAGGTCAGGTAAATGTCTATTTATTTACCTCACTAACTTATTAAAGTCCTTGTAATATTTTTGAGATGCTTTGGAGAAGTGTATCGTTCTTTCAGAGGTGCAGGACAGGGTGTGTTTAAGCATCTGTGCTCATTTCTCCAACCCCACCTGCTTCTCGCACCCCAAATATTAATTAATAATAACCCTGGCATCCTTCTCTGACTTTTGGAGACTTTCCTCTCCACTTTCTCCAACAACTTCCTCCAAAAACGGTGGTTACGTTAGGGCTGCCTATTAATTTAGCAAACTCTCGTCTCCGATAAACCATCAGAGGTCACTGATAGGACTTCTCATCTGTTTGCTTCCAGGATGTCTGTTTAAATAATATGAATCTCGGGAATTCAAATTTGCAGTTCGTTTAGCCGTGTGCCATGATACCGGTACCAGCCAAGAGACTGAGTGACTTCATAAGATCACACTTGGTGTCTTCACGGTTGTTGTGCCGGCTGCTTAGCCTTAAAAATGAAAGAAAAAGAGAAAACAAAAAAAGCCAAAACCAAAGCAAACAAACAAAAATTCTACCTTTGAGGTCGGCGCCAGAAGATTGTAGGAATTAATTGCGCTGCTTTCATATGTGCCTTGAAAAAATGTGGCATCATTTGTGAATTAGTGTTTGTGAAGTGCTCTGTAAGTGTTTAGCTTCACACATTAGATATTTTTAATTCAATAATAAATTAATACAAACTAAAAAGAAAATCGGTGCTTTGATACCGACTTAATTTGTATGCAGTAAGCAAATAGTTACGTTTTATTACAGTTAAGCGATTTAATGAATATTATTTTTAACTTGCGTCTTTACAAAGAAACTCACAGAAATCTAAACAAATTGCTATTCATATTTTAGACAAATGAAGTTCTCGTACTCTCTTCACGTAGCAGAGCACATTTGCATTGCATGTGTTATGGATTAGTTTTTCTAGGGCAGGTTATCTTTGGCAACGCAATCTTCACAAAGCAACTGAGGGTTCAGATTCCTTGATTGGGAGTCATTTGGTAGTGGCTATTTGGGGCTACGTTGAAAAATGGAACAGTAGAAACACTTCATTTTTGTAATTTTAAGTGGAATTATAGAGGAAAAGCAATTCTGCTTGAAGCAATGAAAACTACAGGAGATGATGGTGCATCCCAGGCTCCCTGGTCTGGTCTGGTCCTCTTGTCCTCAGCCTGCCCAGAGAATCACTAGAATATCTGTGTAGATATAAACCATCAATCTGAAAGTGGTGTTTCCAAGAGGTACACAATTAATTTCTCCAAAATAACCTGGTTTAGTGTTGCCTCGTTTCATGGGTGGATGTAGAATGGGTGAGTCCTCGTGGACTAGGTTGTGGTACATGGTGTAGTAGCCTAAGAGGGGAAATGTGTCTGTGTTTGCAAGACGATATAACACATTCCAGTTTGCAGAATCAATTGTACACAAGAGGATATCAAAATCCATGGATTTATTCCCATTTACATCACAGGAGCATCTTGGAGCCCTGAGATGATAAAATCTTATAGGACGTATGGATGAAGTTCAGAGCCCACGGCTTCACATTGACTCTGTGGTGGTTCTGGGTTGTGTGTGCGAATGGAGGGCTGGGGGGATTTGAGCTCCTCCTTTGGGTTTCTCACTTGATTTCTCCAAAGCTGCCCAACTTGTAGGTCAGCAGCCCTCCCAGGTTTAGTTTTAAATCTCATGGTCCCAAGCCAAGACCTCCAACCTGATGAGTTGGAGATATTGATG
>NC_137551.1:38702391-38759891 GCF_963082525.1 Nesoenas mayeri
CTCCCAGGCATCAGCAATAGGACAAGGGGCCATGGACTTCAACTCTGCCAGGGGAAATTGAGGCTGGAGATTAGAAAGCAATTCTGTGCAGAGAGAGTGGTCAGGCATTGGAATGGCTGCCCAGGGAGGTGCTGGACTCGCCGTCCCTGGAGGTTTTTAAAGTGAGGTTGGACATGGCACTTAGTGCCATGATCTAGTAAACAGACTAGAGTTGGACCAAGGGTTGGACTTGATGATCTCTGAGGTCTTTTCCAGCCCAGTCGATTCTGTAATTCTGTGATTTTTTTTATAGCTTGGGCGTTATTGGAATATTTGTGCGTGTGAAAAATTTGGCGATGTTGGACCTTCAGCAGCAGCAATGGGATCAGGCGGCTTTGGTGAGGGGAGATGTGGATGGAGAAGGCAACATTGTGGGGTGTCATTCCCTCCCTGCATGTGCTGAAGTGGTTTAGATTATGAGAAACCCTTGGAGAAACCACTTATTATCATTTTTGTGGTCTTTTTCGTCCAACATCACCCTTGTTTGGTTAGCTTCCTAGTGGAGGGAGGTTTAGGTTTTTAGTTTCAGCAGGGACGAAGCTGCCGTCCCACACACCGGGATGCTGTGATTAGGAGGTCCCACGTCATTTACACACGCAGTGAAGGGGTTTGTTCCTCTGAGCTTCCTAATTCAATAACTCACAGTGGCACAACTCGGTTGGTAAAACAGGAGAGTAAAGTTTGAGAGGAAACTTGGGATTTTCCACCCGCGGGGACTCACAAGAGGCTGAGACGTGCGGAGGTCGCTGCTGGCTCACGGGAGACGGGGGACCCTGTGCTTCTCCTCTGCCCATCGAGCAGATCGCTACGGGTCGGTAACAGCAGAGAAATAGAGACATTTCTGTTTATGGGCTGATTTAGCATCGCTGGGCCCAACTGCAGCTGGGGTCGTGGCAGGGAAGAAAGGAAACACAAGGACGTAATGCCGAGGAGGAGGAGGCTCTCCAGCTCACCAGGCGCGGTGCGGCAGGCGCATCTCAGTGCGGGAAGATTGGATGGATGCTCAGGAATCGGTGCAGAACTGGTGCCCGAGAAAAATAAATTGGTTTTACGCTTACCTCCGTCCCCTCTGCAGTGTCAGACTTGCCTGCCGCGTTTTTTTGGCTGGGAAGAGACTGGTGTTTCCTCTGTCTCTTCACCCAACGCATTTGTTCTCCTCTCCTGTAGCAATTGCAGCTCGGCGCATTACCTACAGCTCAGAGGATAATCAGGTGGCTTCTTCATTTAACTGTACTGCTGCTGCAAACAGCTGCACAAATCACCTGGCAGGGGATGCTGTGCAATGACATGGTCTGTGCCGGAGCCCAAGAGGGACTTGTCAAGTGCTTTGCAATTTCTTCCATCTTACCGGTCCATGGATTCTAAAACCCAGCCCCAGCCTGTTCAGCGATGTCGTGGCATTCAAAATCTCCTATGAATATTTAGCTTAGATGAAGCTGCTAATGCTTAAGGTGTCGGTAGTTCGCATAAAACCTTGCTAGGGTTTGAGTTTGGAAGTTTGCAACACGCCGTGGATGCGGGATGTAAAGGGCTGGTGCAGAGCATCAAACTGCTCATTTCCATCAGCTCTAAAATTATATCTGTTCTTACAACTGCATAGCAAACTGCTATTAAGGCTACCCCTCAAAAAATTGGGTCAGAATAACAGTTACCACTCGAGTAGAACACCCACTGGCTTCCAGGGAGTTTAACCTGAAGAAATACTGCTGGATGAGGTCCAGGGAGAGTTTCTTGCTTCTAACGATAGAGTTTGGCCCCACAGCCCCTTCAGCGGTCTGAAGGGATCTGCGTTTAAAACTGTGTTAAACTACAGATCAGAAACAGCTCCCGTTAATTGGGTTTAACATAGCTTGGTCACTTAATGTGTGCCAACCTGAACATGATATACATTTAAAGAAAGCACGTTGGTGTGTTTTTTCACTTAAGCGATACAAGTGTATAGTATGGTTATAAATTATAGTTGTGTTTATGCTTTATTATATTACATACTGCAAACACATGCACAGGCAATACATAAAACATCCAGTCCACATTTCTGTACTGCTCAGAAAGGGGAAGGTGGTGACCTGTGGGGAGCACCAGGTGACACCTGAGCCACCTTATCGAACCCTCCCGTCTACCCTCATGGTTCTAATACGGACTGGCTCATACTTATGAACTGGTGCTTGGAATTTCATTAGGTATTTACTCAGATCTGTGGAACAGTATTCAGAAAATAGTAGGAGAGATGGTACAGGGTCGGAAATGGGCCCTGCAGGGTCCGTGTCCACCAGAGATGCTGCTTGTGGGGAGCAGTGAACTTCAGCTGGTGGCACTGCTACCTGCTGGTTGAATTTGGGGTTGAATTTTTCAATGTTTAATGAGATATGCTTAAACAGTTGCTAGTTCTGTAGCCAAAATATACTGTAGTTGACCTCAATTTATCTACAGGTAAGTGTAGAATGAATGTGGAATGTTTGCTTTACTCGAGAAAAATGTTTTCAAAGAGTATAGAATCATTTTGGTTGGCAGAGACCATCAAGATCATCAAGTCCAACCATATCTTAACTTGACTGCTAACCCGTGTCCCTGAGAGCCTCCTTTGGTTGTGCCACTGCGATACACACTAGAAATGCAACTTCATTGTTCAGATCCATGGTACAGGGGTACGCTGGTGAGAAATAATAACGTAAATATATAAAAATAGTTTAAAAGTGTGGTATGGCTGCCCCTCAATGCTCTGCAGAGGGTGGCATTGAGGGGTGGGCAATCAGAAGAGGTCCAGCTCATCTTGGCCAGCAGTCCCATGGGGTCAGGTCTGGATGGTATAGAGGTGATATGTTTAGGTATCAATATTAATTTATCTAATTAAATGTAATCATAAATAGGACAGAGCATGGGAAGCTGTGGTGTGAGTCGTCTGAAGGATGCAGAGTGATGGTGGGAAAGGATAACATGGCAGTTTATCCCTGTCTGGTTTGGAGGGGTGGGAAGAGACCTCAGCCCAGGCGTGGAGAAGGAACCTTGAGCAGACCACTAGTGACAGCTCCCAAGATGGGCGGGGGGAGGAGAAACAGGCGTGTAGGCTGTTGTGTGTGTGTGTGTAGGCTGGTGTGTGTGTGTGTGTAGGCTGGTGTGTGTGTGCTCGGTCACAGACCTGATGAGCATCTGGATTTTTCTTCTGCAAGGAAGATTTTTACAAAAATATTTTTTAAAAAATACCTTTTTTAATGGTTTGGAGACAGCGGATTTCCTTGGGACACGTGTTTCCTAAATGGAATTGCCGTTTTTTTAACTGAGTTTTGTCTAACTCTGTATCCAGAATAACAGGCACAGAGGTGCTCTCACAGGTCTTGGACTAACTAGTGGTGGAATTAAGGTAAATACTTGTCTAATCCCTCCATTATTCACCTGTTAAAATGGAATATGATTCTGTAGGAAGTTTTGCCACTTTCATTTTTATGAGTACACTTTCTACTATAAAGTTGATGATGAATTATAAAAAGTCAATAATAGTCTCAAATAATTAGATTGTTTTTGCATCTTTGTTCATAAAGCTCAGTCATTCAGAATGACCCGGGTCTTTGCTTTGGTTCATCTATTTAAGCAATCATAAAGGTGAAGTTTAACTTTATTATTTTCAGTTAGGCACATTTTTTCTCTGTAGTATATGAATATCACACACGCAGACAACAACCATAAAAGGTCCTAGTCATTTCTCAATGATTTTGGCAAGACGGTTGCAGCATCCTTAATTTTAAGCAAACCTTCATTGTGGTGAGATGTTTGGACTATTTTATGGGATGCAGTATCATCCTACTGTCTAATCTATATTCCTTTATCTAGATATCCTTTAATAGCAACTGATAATTGCATTTTTTGCCATAGAGTACCAACAGTCAGGGACTTGCGGCCATTGTAAAGGGGAAGAAAAGCGCTTCTTGATCTGCCTTATAACAAAAGCAAAATATAATTAAATAGTTAAGAGACTAGACAAGCATTTCACATACCACTTGTTAGTTCGGTCTAGGGTAGGGTAATATTCAGATTGCTGTTTAGCAATGCCTAATATGGGTTTAGCTGCTTAGTTAAAAGCAAAGGAGGTTCAAAATGGCTAAAAATTAGCGCTCTTGCTTGCATTAACTGTTTATATAGCTACCTGTTGTCAGTAAAAGTTCTTCAGTTTGAATATGAACCTGTTCTTAAGTCCAGCAACCAAGTTTTCTAGATGAGGTGGAAGCTCACGCTGCTGTTTTGTGGATAAATTAGAGTGTTTTTGGAGTATTGTGCTTGCTATTTGACCAATAGTAGAGAACAGTGAGAACTGAGAAGCCTAAAAACAAGCAAAAAAGTTGTCTATGTAGTACCCCAGACAGGGTGCGAAGAAAGATGGTGAGTATTTATAACTGTGGGCATTTGAAAAAATCCTTGGGGGAAAAAAAAATATATATAGAGAGATATATATCTCTATATATGTAAAACCAGGAAAATAAGCATTCCTGGCAAACAGTGTTGCTTTGCCAATTTACTATGCAATTAGCAGGGCTGATAGGAATGTATAATGATGACTTTTTTGACCAGCAAGTAATGCAGGGTGTGGTCCTTCAGAGGAAAACGTCCAAGACATCGTTCACCCATCATCTGTCATTAAAACCTCTCAACCACCTTGGTGGTCCCAGGACACGGCGAATGGAGGTGGGAACAGGGACCTTCGGGCCACCTTTGCCCCCACATTCCCACTGCAGCTCCAGGTCCCTGGAATATGTCCATTTTCATGTAAAATCTGACATCTGGGGACAGCAGGGTGACCATGAGCCAGCACTGGGCCCTTGTGGCCAGGAAGCCAATGGGACCTGGGGTGGGTTAGAAGGGGGTGGTCAGTAGGTCAGAGAGGTTCTCCTGCCCCTCTGCTCTGCCCTGGGGAGACCACACCTGGAATCTTGTGTCCAGCTGTGGCCCCTCAGTTCCAGCAGGACAGGGAACTGCTGCAGAGAGTCCAGCGCAGCCACCAAGATGCTGCAGGGAGTGGAGCATCTCCCGTGTGAGGAAAGGCTGAGGGAGCTGGGGCTCTGGAGCTGGACAAGAGGACACTGAGGGGGGACTCATTCCTGGGAATCAGTATGGAAAGGGGGAGTGTCAGGAGGATGGAGCCAGGCTCTGCTGGTGACAACCAGGGACAGGACAAGGGGCAATGGGTTCAAACTGGAACACAGGAGGTTCCACTTAAATTTGAGAAGAAACTTGTTTGGGGTGAGGGTGTCAGAGCCTGGCCCAGGCTGCCCAGGGGGTTGTGGAGTCTCCTTCTGTGCAGACATTCCAACCCGCCTGGACACCTTCCTGTGTAACCTCATCTGGGTGTTCCTGCTCCATGGGGGGATTGCACTGGATGAGCTTTCCAGGTCCCTTCCACCCCTGACACTCTGGGATTCTGTGAAATTGTTGATCACTTAGATGAGCGATAGCATCTAGTGACATGAGTGGCCATAACACGTGTTTCTTGGTGAGAGGACAGTCCTGGTCACCTTGGGGGAGGACGTCCCGTCTCTGCTGTTGGTGCAGAGGGAGGAGAAAATGTCCAATATTCCCATTTGTACAATGTGATTGAGTTCAGGCTTCTCTCCGGTGGCATCTGCTGCTCCCGGATGACATGGGCATCCTCATCCCAGAGGTTTTTGTGTAGCAAGAGAATTTGTGTGTGTTAATTTTTACGTGCATATTTGACAGCACTTTATAATGACATTTAACGGCGTAAAACGTTGGCACTCGCTGAAAATTGGTGAAAGTTCAGCCGTCTAATTTGGGCAGGTTACGCTCACAGGCACTCACACTTGCAGACAGTTTAATAACAGTATTTGGCACCGTCTCTTAGAGCTGCTTAAACTAATTAATGCATTTGCTCCCTACAGGATGAAATTGAGTTTTCAGATACATTTATAAAATGATGTGCATGATTGCTAAATATTTCATTCTTTTGAACTATAACTTCGAGTGTTTTATGCGGGTGCAGGTGCGCTATATATTCTCCTGTGAAAAATGTACAGTGGCCCTGGGAAGAGGATAATCTCTGGCCCTGCTTGTTGGAAGAGGATAATCTCCGTCCCTCTTTTAGTGGGTTAAGAGATGCTTGATAATTTGGGCATCGCTGCTTTTTCTGTTTCTACAGGTTTCAGAGTTTCCCAGGCCCGTCGGGTCGCAGCTCATCACCTCCCCTGCCAAAAATGAGGGCAAAAAGGGGGATTTTTTGGACTCGCACAGTCCCTGCGTGTCATTGATTCAAAGATGACATCAGGCACTAATTCCCCCTGAGCAGGAGAGGTTAACGCGCATCTCGCCGGTTGGAAAAGGAGGTTAAAAAAATAATAAGGAACAATTTGAGTTGAAATAAACCTTTCTGAAGAAATCACAGTAAACAAAATCTGTTTGCCCAAGGAAACCCTCCTAGCAATCAGCTACTAACACAACTGCTTGTGCTAATGAACCCAAAGCTGTTAATGTGGTTTCTTCAGTTAAATTGATTCATGAATTTTGAAGAGAACATTATCTAATGAATTTTCTTTGAATAGAAAGCAATTAAAAGGACAAATCAGTCTGATTAACCCCAAAGTCACCCTACTGCCACAAATGGTGTACAGTTTGAAATTATATCATAAAAAACTAGAGCAGATTTGCTATCTCTTTGCCCTCTACTAATCCATGTAAATTAATGAACAACAAAGTTAATTTCTTTGATGACCCTTTTCTCGTATCACCTGGATTATGCTGATGTTTAATTTGCTTAATGTTATAATAAAGACTAAACAGATTTTTACAATGAAGTGATTATCATTCCCTTCAGTTAAGAAGTGATTTTTATTATTTAACACACACATAATAGTGTATGGGTTTCCTTTAAGAACAAAATCACATTTCACTATGTTCCTATGTTCTTCTTGTTAACTCACCAGCTCACTCCTCTCACTAAGTTACTCACTAGTTAGATCCTCAAAGCTTTTACAGGTGCCGTGGAGGAGCAATAGGTGTCCAACCCAACTGAAATCCACACGCAACTATCGCTTTTCCTTTAGTAAGATAACCCTGGGTTGGGAAGGGAACACCGTGAGATGCCGGAGCAAGCTGGGCCTAATGCCTTTGCTTATTCATTATTTCAGCAATTGGAACACTTAGAAGCAATTTGCTGGTGAATTAAAATTAAAATAATGGGAGATACGTTATTATTTTTTTCCAGAGCCCTGTATCATTAAGGATGTGCCGTCCATTCAAGGTCACAGCTAGTCCTTACATTTCTATAATGTCTGCAATGCTGAGCAGTAGCTCGGGGGTCCCGACTATAGAGCGCAGCCGGGCAGGGTAATACGGAGCCCACTGGCTCTAGGGCTTCTGTGCCGTGTCCCAGCTGAAGTTGGAAATGAGCTGGAGATACGAGGGCTTGGGAAAATACATAGAGCCGCTTATTTCTTCCCTTTTTAATTTGACTCTATGCTAATTTATACCCCGCCAATTTAATGGAAAAAAAACCCCACATTGTACGAGTTAACAGGATAATTGTACTTGAAGCAAATTAAAAATATAGGAAAAATCAAAGCCTTAAATCCTTTTTTATAGTGATCGGCCACTTGAAGCGCGCCTTCTAATAATCATGTATTTAAATGTAGTAATATAGGATACAATAACAGGCCTGTTTAAATTCAAATTAGAAAGCTGCTGTTGAGACTCCTGCGTTGGGTCTGGTGAATATTTCATCTCGTCCTCTTCTTTCTTGCAGATTCCTTCACCAGACAAGTGCTGTGGACCCTGTTGAGGGACGTGAAGTTCGGCGAGGCCATTTCCTACAAGCAATTAGCGGATCTGGCCGGCAGCAGCAAAGCGGCGCGAGCGGTGGGAGGAGCGATGAGGAGCAATCCCGTAAGTTCACGTCAACTTTTAAATGAAGTCGAGGGGAGGTGGTGGATTTAGAGAGCTTTGCGGGCTAAGTGTCGTTAGATTAAATTTATCTGCTATGAAAACTGGTCTACCATGAGTAATAAGGTCAGAAAGTGTTTTTAATCAGCAATAGCGCACAACCCGGTTTAATGTGATTTATTCCCCACCGTTTGTGATGTTAAGATTTGAAAAAAAAAACCACTGTGCTGCTTTAAATTCATCGACCTTTACTCACCTTGTTGTTTGCAAACTTTGTTGTATATTCTGAGGTGAAGGGAAGTCTTTATACCCCAACACGGGCCTCATTTTGGCAAGGTACGAGTGGCTTTGGCTGTGTTAGCAGCAGTCCCAACTCTGACGTGGATGTGTTTCTGAAAACGTGGAAGAGGAGGGATTTTATATCACATAGGTACTCAAATCTTGAATTGTCAATATGTTCGGCGTGCACTCCAAATCAGCTCTAAGTGGCGTTTTCTCCATTAGAAAGAGGTGAGCAGCCTGGATTTGAGCCAGCTGGAGGGAGCGGTGCTCTAGTTCGGGCCCGTGAATTTTGGAAAGAACAGCGTTATTATGACACTTGGGCTCTTTGTCTGTCTTCCCAGTCATTATCTTTCCCTTTTAGTTGTCCCGGTTTAGGTCTCCAGGTGTATTTAAGCACCCGAATCGCACTGTTTGCTGTGGGGCTGGTGCTGCAGCCGACTGGTCCCAATGCGAAGGGAAGGAGCTGGTGAAGAGCCCATCGCTGTCTCTCTTCACTCCCTTCCTACTTCCCTCTCAAAGAATTCAAAAACTTTGATTTCTATTAGTACCATCATGGCCTTTTTGACCATTCTTCAACATACTTTCCCTCATTACCACTTCCCCTGAGCAACATGTGTCTTTCCATACCCGAATTATTCTCCTTTTCTCTGGCGTTATACCTGCCGTAATCTTTGACCTCCTGTGTTGTTTTTACATTCACTCCTCTCAGTATTTTCTTTAATAAGGTACATATGAGACTGCAACACGTAGTTGCAAAGTGCGTTAGAAAATCTGTTTTCACAAGATATCCAGTGGCTTTACATATAGAAATAATAAAGGTGAAGGGGTATTTTTGCAGTGCCACCCATTATATTTCACCTCATTCATAAAACCAGCCTGCATATTATGCGTAGTCAACCTGCATATTAGGGCTCATAGGTCTGAAGGACCATGTAAAGATTTATGTGGAGGATCTATTGAATAGGTGCTCCCATTGAAGTACAAAAGGACTATGTGTGTATTTGCATGTGGAGTATGCATGAAATTACAGATTAACTACGGGAGGTGTATAGTGGTAAAAATGTGGTTTGGAGTGGGCAGGGCTCTCATAACAGCATTGATTTTTGTTTTTTATCATTCTATTATGAAAGATTGGGGTGATATTATGTTAAATAGCCCTTTTTCCCTAAAGCTATACAATATTATCTATAATTTGTTTAAAGATTTTCTGCTGCGGACGGAAAATGCCGCAGCCATGGTATGGGGTGGCAAATAACAATAATAAGAAGATAGGACCCCATTTAAAAGAGGGAAAAAAAGGCAGTAGATTTGCTGTATATTTTCAGAACTATTTTCATCCGTCCTCGCAGGGGAAAAAGCAGGAATTTTCACACCACAACCTGCTGTTACCGCTGCTTTGGATGCTGCTGCTCCACTGCAGCCTGAGGGCAAAGCTGGGTACATTTCTAGGCGGTAGCAATTACATCTCCTTTTGCACAACGCCGTATTGTTATTCTTTGAGAACTGTTTCGTGTAGGTTTGCATTGTGTTGCCTTATCTTAATGTGCGCCGTGTTATATTGGAAAGCATTCCATCATATTAAAATAGTTAGTATTGTCAAGTACAATAGAGCGTGTTGACGAAACGTAGCTTTACGGTGCTGATCTGAACTGTTTCGTAGGAAAATCTGATACACGCTTAAAATATCGGGGTGTGCTGCTTTATTGAGCTCAGCAGCTTAAACCCATTAGACACGATGGGAGTTTCTGTGGCAGCGCGCTACCTGCCTGGAATTGTAGGGTACTCGTGAATGTTGTACGTGTAAAAACACACTCACCGTCTGCTTATCAGATGAGATATTGAGCTTTGAATCTAACTAAACAGTTCATTAAGCTGAACACGTCATCTGGGCTGCAGCGTCGTGAAGGTGCCGGTGCAGGATGCGAAGCCGCCGTGTTAACCCCGGCTTGGGGACGGAAATGCTGCCTTGGAGGAGCAACTGCTTCCCAATGGTTGCAGAAATGCGATGTTTTGTTAAGCAGCACATTAGTGAAGTTGACACCGCTGCACACTTTTGTTGCGGATGTGAAGTAAAAGTGAACATTTCTATTAATGCTTGCTGCAGAGCCCATGCAAAGTAGTGAAATGATAATATGTTTGCACCTTGAGATGCTTCCTGTGATTAAAGGACTAGATTATAAACATGATGACTAAATCATAAACATGATTTAATGAGGAAAGTAATAACAGTGGAAGTGAGCGATTGAAATAAACCCGAGCCTGGCGTGGCTTTGTTACTCAAATGCGTTGATAAAATTGTGAATCTCACCTTTTTCCACAAAATACCAGAACATTTCTCCCTTCTACAAATCAGGGGTTGGTCTTTAATTTTGGTAGCATGCATTCCGCAGGTTTCCCTTTGTAGTTGGGTCGCTTCACATAATTCATACGGTGACCTTCAGCTTTATGAGAAGGTGGAATAGGTGCCAGCAGCAGCTGAAGGATGCGATGTCTCTGCCTCAATTTATGCCAAGGACATGGTGGGGATGGCTCACCTTTCGCGAGACAAACTTCAAATAGTTTGCCGCGGTTCAGATTGATTGCGAGGTCTGTGGTCCTCAAAGGGAACCCATAAAGTTCAATTAAAAATCTCATTAGACGAGTATAGGAGGATCAAAAGGAAATCACAGAGACTCATGGGAAATGGCAAATGTTGGGCTGATTAGTCCAAGGCCATCCTAAATGACTGTTCTGTGCCTTAAATAAGACGTCTTCAGCGGTCTGGTAACAGCAGCCGTAGCTGCATACGTTGGTTTGAATAGTCTCTCCGGTTGTGTTACTCCTTAGGCTCAAGCCTAGCTAAGCATCCAACTGGATGCATCGATCCATCCTAAGGTGAGGATATTATTCAGCCAAAATATTTTAAGCATTTGAGGTTGGAGGGAGTAATGGTGCATTTTTGCGAAGATTGTGAAGGATGGATTTGAAATGTCACGGACACATCAAACTACTTGTGCATCAATTGCTTTGGTGGCTGCCAGCACCCAGGACCACGCTGGGTTCTGTCGGTGAAGAGGGGGAGAAAACGCGATAGGACCCGACCAAAGCGATAGAGTATTTTTTGCTACGTGTGATTCTCGCGGTGTGTCGTAACTTGATATTTCAGCCTTTTCCATCATGGCCCAGCCAATGTGGCTTTGACAGTTTGGCCGTTCCTGGAGGTCTCCAGCCCATCACCACCATAATGGGACATTCAGGTGTCCCCTACCTCAAACTGAAAACTCCCAACGAGCACAGCTCCGCTCCATCCTCCCTCGGAATTTGCTAAACGCAGTTCAAAGACAATCAATGCCTTGTGCAGGGAGGTTTTTTTCCCCACCTTTTTTTTCCCTAAACAAACGCATTATCGAGGAGTTTAGTTTATTCACAGCTCGCCAGGAGCGTTAATGACCGCCCGAGCCTTGTTCTGCCAGTCACCCCGATGGCTGTTGATAAAGATTTAGCATCATGTTCGGAGTGTCAGGGCTGTCAGGAGTGCTGAGCCATTTGACCAGAAGAAAAAACGCACAGGGAGCTATTGATTACAGCTTCTCGGTGTCACTTGTTCACCAGGATTTAGGTATTGATGAGGCTGCGAGTGAAAACAAGCTCTTTCCCTTGTGGGTCTCTACCCAGAAGAACAAAAGCGAAGTTGGAGGAAATATTCAGCCGGTGCCCGAATCAGAGGGACTCCGGTATTGATCCCAGGGCCCCTTCATGTTGTTTTTTGTTGGAGACAAATCTATGGGTTTGGAAGTTTTATAGCGTTTCAGGTAGGGTCTGTGTAAGTGATGGATTCATGTGTTGGATGAATTAGATTTCACAGCGTGAAGATTTCAGCAGAGCTGTAATATTATGAGCTGCTTGGATATTGATAAAAATTGCATTAAATGTAGCCGAGGCATTAAAACTCCAGACTAGGGTAGCACTCCCTCTAAAATGTCCTTAGGGCCCTAATAAATTTTAGCAGGTTTAATTATTTTAGTAGTCTGAAAGTTGTCACCACAATTAAGCCAAACTGAAGCAATATTCAATATTTTTAAATTACAGCGCCGATAGAGCCTTTGTACCGCATTTTCTTTTACATCCGACGCTATGGAGGGTGACACACGGGCACTTGCGTGTGTTAGGACAAACTCGGTATGAAATTCTTTATTTTGGGCATGGAAAAAGCTACATTTATGTCATAACCTCCTTTTCTTGCTCTTCTTGAAGAAGTCATAAAGCAGGCTGGGATGCTGTGGTGTAGAGGACAGATCTGATTTATGTGTAATTCACCAGTGGTGTTGCCAACCCCAAACAGAGGAGCTTATAAGCACTTTTTATTCAACCTTGATTAACAATAAGCACCTGTGTGTACTCCTGTTTAATGTGATAGCCCATGGGCTGAGATTGAGATTTTAAACTTCAGACGCTGAAATTACTTAAAACCAAGAGAACCCAAAAAACTCTCTATTTTCTAAAGGTCTGGGCAGCAGTTCTCTGGCTGCTTTGGGGTTTGTGTGTCCCAGCTTGAGCTGTGCTAACTCTTAAATGGGATTACAGTAAATCAGTGCAAAGCACATAATTTGTCTACTTGTCTATGTATAAATAAATTACTTTTTTTTTTTTTATTTGAAATGTCCAAGTTTGTGAAAACTGCACTTTTCAGTGAGTTACTGTTTTCACAGCTATAGCACCACAATGGAATTACTGCACAGTTACCAAAACACGTACGGCGTGATTAGAGATGCTGTATTGCATACAACATTAGAGATGCTGTATTGCATCCCTGATCATCACCTGTAATAATTTTGTTTTTTAAAAGCCTTTATATACATGATCAGCCTATTACGTAACTTCTTGCATTGATTTTTCAGAATCCGTGACAGTGGGCTATAAGTGATACAAAGGAGAAGGCATGGGGAAAGAAGTTCTTAAGTTGGTTAGGTGTGAATTAAATCCCTCCTGTTGTAGGTTTTAAAAATTCACAACCCATTTTGGATTGACGTGCTGTTAAATAATAAATAGCGCCTTGTCCTCCTATGGAACGTTCAGCGGTGGATGCAGAGGTGCTATAGCGAGATCCGCGAACGAGCTCGGGGAGGTGCTGCTCTTACCGCTTTGGTTTCTTTCCAAAAATGTGGCTTTTTCTAATCTCAGGGTGACGATTAACAGGCATCCTGTACCTCTATTCTGCTTTTATGTGTGTTTTGGGTCTGCGAGGCTTCATCCCCCACCCCGGGCTGCTCGAGGGTGCTGGTGCAGGGCAGGAAAATCTGCTGCTTGCGGAGAAGTTTGTATAGATGAGATTTAGTTTATCAGTTTTACCCCTTTAAGGCTTTACGTCCTTTTTTTTTGTATGAAAATTTCTCCTAGTGTTTATTTTTCACTAAGAGCTGGTCGGCATTTGGAGCCTGTGGCTGTTGCTGAGCCATGAGCACGTCCCCATCCTCGTCCTTGTCCCTGTCCTTGGCCATGGTCTTGTCCCTGTCCCTTTCCTTGTCCCCGTCCCTGTCCCCATCCCTGTCCTTGTTCTTGTCCCATCCCTTGTCCCATCCCTTGTTGTCGCGGTTGACACGGACAAACGACATGGACCAAATTCTTTCAAGATGAAAGTAATAGGTGCCATTTATTGCTACAAGTGCATTTTTATACAATTCTACCAGTTCATGTGTCTTTTCACTACTGGTTACAAGTTACAGCACTAACATCTCATTGGTTAATTTTGCTATCATCCATGTTATTCTTCTAGCCCTTCTCTCTCACGAGTACAACTCCATACCTCCGGATACTCCTTTACTCCCATCCTTCTCAAGGGTAAATCTTAATATCTTCAAGGCTAATCTCTACTCCCATATTTTCTGTCAAGGATTCCACAGACCCGCTGCAGTTTCCCATCCCTTGTCCCATCCCTTGTCCCATCCCTTGTCCCATCCCTTGTCCCAGTCCCTGTCCTTGTCCCTGTCCTCTTTGGGCACGGTCAGGACCCCACCCTGTTGGGCCTGATGATGGCGCTTCATTCCCTGTCCATCCTGTGCCACATGTCCCCGGGTTTAGCGCTGCATCTCTGGTCCCCTTTCCCAGCCACCGCCTCCCTTCACCTCCCCATTGGCTTCTTTCCCTATTTTTGCGTATTTTCGCAGATCCCCATTATAATCCCGTGCCACAGGGTGATCCGCAGCAGCGGGCAGACCGGGAACTACGGCGGGGGACACGTCCTCAAAGAGTGGCTCTTGTCGCACGAGAAGCTCCAGAAAGAGAAGCTGGCACCGTGATGCAGCTCAGCGAACCAGCCAAGGCGTAAAACCGCGGCCACTTGGCTCGTAACGAGCTCTCGGAGCACCCGGCAGAATTCAGAACAAAAAAAACCCACGGTAAATATTTGAGTGACATATAAATATAATGCAACATCCGAAGTGAAATGTGCGGTGGCACCACTATATTAAAAAAGCGGGATGCGTCCTGGGGGATGCAGCTCGTCTGCCCTTTCTTGTTTTTACATTTTACAGCAGAATGACTACAGCGGGCCAGCCCTGGGGTTTGTTCCCATCTCCGGGCCTGTTTTGTTCTATTTTTAATGTCCATTAAAGCTCGGCTCAGGCAGTGGGAGGAACGTGGGGAGCGCGAGGGCAGCGCAGCCCCTGCCCACCGCTGCCCTCGCCTCTTTTTGGTGCCTGAAATGCTGTTTTCCGTAAAAAAGGAGTTAAAGGAGCACATTGAGACGCATTCAAAAGCCAGTGGCTGTTGAATTGCTTGTTACCGGGCTTTTCTTTTTGGTTTAGGAGAGATGGGAATAGAAATTTTTGCCTTTGTGAATGGCGCAAGGAGCAGCAGGAGCTGCTGCCAAATTGTACGAGAAGTGTATTTTGTTTAAGGAGTTTGATTAGCGCAACGTGGGCACAATATTGAAAAGCTCGTCGTGGTGGCATCTTTATCAGCAGCACGTTTCCTTTTATATAATATGATGTTTTCCTTTAGATTTTTGCATTTTTCTGCTACACGAAGCTTTATTTCCCGTAGCCTCTCCGTAGGAAGGGTTCAAGCATTCGAGAGATATTAAAGGTAAATTTTGAGGTGGTTTAAGCAGGGCTCTCCGCGAGTACGAGCCACCAGGAGCTGAAATTTTCAGTATGGGAATCGTAAATTCTAACATGGAAATACTGATTTCTTTATGGGTTTTATCATATTTTCATGGATGTCTCTTTAGAAAGGCCATTGCTGGCCAAAAAATTATGATGTTACCATACGTTAGTTAATATAGTATTATTGATATCTTGGAATTACTTCAATAAAAAAACTGCTTTGCATGTGCAAGTGTCTCTGTGAATGTTTATAAATAAAACACAGTATGTGATATATGGAGAAAATAAACTATACCCAACTGTACAATATAAAGCTGTATTTTTATCAAGGGTTTCTGGTGGCAATATAAACCACGAATGCAAAGCTCAAGTGGTTTGTACGTGTCACCAGAACCCTGAGATAAAAATATAGCCTTATAATATGTACAGTTTGGGTGTATTTTATATATATATTTTTTTTCCTTATAATACATGCTACCAACAAAAGAACACGGTAGCAAACGTAAACTTTAACCTTTCTCATATTTACATCCCTTGCTGCTTGGTTTTTTTAAGGTGTTTACGTTTGCTTCTTTCCAGGGATGTATATTTATTTTTTGCAGGTGGCGTGAGCGCTGGTTTTTGAGGCGGTAACGCTTTTGCAAGGGGGGAAAAAAGAAACAAAACAATTAAAAATACAAACAAACAAACAACAACCAAAAAAAAGGGTTAAAAATAAAGGAAAAACACCAACTTTTTGGCAAAATAAGTGTTTTGGCTGAAGAGTTTCTCCAGGGTGGGGAACAGGCGGCGCTGTCCCCGCGCTGCCCGACAGAGGGCGCGCCGGCGCAGGGGAAGCGGCGCGGGTCCCCCCGGGTCCCCCCACCCGCCGGCCCAGGATCCCCCCCGGGTCCCTCCGCCCGCCGGCCCAGGGTCCCCCCGGGTCCCCCTGGTCACTGGCCCGGGGGTCAATTCAGGCATGATCCGGGCGGTGTCCCCTTGTCCCCGTTCACGCCCCATCGGGTTGCAGGGGTTGTGCACCTCCAGCAGCAGGACTGGCTTTTGCATCAGTAAAAATTAACAAAAACACTAATTAACAAAAATAAAAATTATAAATTAAAATAACGCCAAGAAACTGCCCTACACAGCGACCCTGGTCCAAACCCGCAGCCCAGACTGGCAGCAGCCGGAGCCTTTTCTGGGCGAAATCACAGCAGTTTATGGAAACACAGCGCTGAAGGGAATGCATTAAAACACCGGCATCTGAGTATCTATCTCTATATATGTAAAAAAAAAGAAGAAGGAGGAAAAACAAAGCGGTTACGCAGGCAGCTCTGCGCTTTCTGCCTGGAATTGGGTTCCTCTGACCTATCGAGTTTCCTCCCGCTCGGGCTCGCCGCGCTTTGAACTGCTGACACGGAGACACTGTGCAGCCAGGCACGACAGCTGGCTCGGCGGGGCTAATACCAACACATGCTGCTTTCGCCCATTGCCAGAGACCAGGATAATGAAAGATTCAAAAATAATATTTGTTTTGGCGGAACTACATTTATAATGAAATAGATGCCCTTGACCATGGAAGAAACTGAATTTTGCGGCGGGTCATTCTCCCCCCTCCCCCCTTTTTTTTGACTTTCCATACAAAACAGGCTCCGCAGCCGGTCTAAGGCCAACAGAAATATTTTTGAAGGACTGTGTTGTATTTCCTGCGTCGGATTTACAGCAGAATCGCAGCTACACTGGTTGTACTGTTTAACGCCGGAATGAAAAACGCAGATTACATCCTATGTATCAATAGCAAATGGAACAGGGCCCCAGGCTTTAGGATGGTTACAGATCAAGTGGAGTTTGCAACGTAATGAGCTCATACTGGAAGCATCTTACACAGAAAACCGACTCATTGTAGTGCTGGGGACGTTTTTAGATACGCAACCGATTTGTTTGGAATTAAGGGGAATTAGTCATCGGATCGGGGCAAGAAAGATTTGGCCCATCAAGTTTCCATTTGGCTTTTCTGAGCGGTTCTCAAGCACCCGGTGCTTTATTAAGTGGTACTTGATGTTTGTGGAATGACACAGCGGTTGGGTGAGGGACGGTGATGTAGTCAGGACAGTGCTATCGCTTTCCAAATTATATTAAGTTATAGACAATGAGCAGTAATTCTAAACGAGCTTCTGTTAACATCACAGATTGTTGTTTCTGCTACAAATATCACAGACTGTCACATATAATATTTTTTCCCGCTGTTTAACCAAAATTTAAAATCATAAACTTAACGGTAAGTATTGCACCCGGGTCAAAGAGATCGTCTCGATATTAAAATGCTTCTTTATTGTGCAAGGTGGAGCTGCAGATCTGCTTCTTTACGGAAAATGCAATAAAATAATGAACCTATAGAAAGATTGCTTAAAAACTTAAAGCGCAGTAATCCAATGGGAGCTCTGTAAGATTTATGGACTATTTCAGGAGTAATTTCTCAGTAAGAATCTTAGAGGAATGTGAAAATCCTCGAAGAATTGCGTGTACAGATTTAATTGCAATTCCTCTGTGTTCTTGCAGAAGTTGAACAGCGATGTCGCTGGCGGTGTCTCTGCCCCGTCCCGGCGCTGGCGCGGCCGGACCCGGCGGGCAGTGGAACTGTCCCTGCGCGGCTCCCCGGGCGCTGCAGCCGGCGGGACAGCTCGGTGACGCCCTGTGCGACGGCAGCTCCTCACGGGGCCACGGGCTGTTCTGGTTGCAGATATCGTGCGTGGGGAATGAGTAACAAATACATTTGATTTGTGCCTTGAAAAGGGAGCACTTTTCCCAATTTCTTCTTTTTTCTTTTTTTCTTCTTTTTTTTTTTCTTCTCTTTTTTTCCTTCTTTTTTTCTTCTTCTTTTTCCTTCTTTTTCCTTCTTTTTCCTTCTTTTTTCCCTTTTTCCTTCTTTTTTCTTTTTCTTTTTCTTTTTCTTTTTCTTTTTCTTTTTCTTTTTCTTTTTCTTTTTCTTTTTCTTTTTCTTTTTCCTTTTCCCTTCCTTTTTCTTCTTCTTTCTTCTTCTTTTTCTTCTTCTTTTTCTTCTTCTTTTTCTTCTTCTTTTTCTTCTTCTTTTTCTTCTTCTTTTTCTTCCTTTTTCTTCCTTTTTCTTCCTGTTTTTTCTTCCTTCTTCTTCCTTCTTCTTCCTTCTTCTTCCTTCTTCTTCCTTCTTCTTCCTTCTTCTTCCTTCTTCTTCCTTCTTCTTCCTTCTTCTTCCTTCTTCTTCCCTTTTCTCTTTTCCTTTTTCTCCTCTCTTTTCCTCTCTCTTTCTTTTATTTTCTCTTTTCTCTATTCCTTTTTCCTTTTTTTTTCCTCTTTTTCCTTTTTTCCTTTTTCCTTTTTCCCTTTATTTTCTTTAAATTCCTTCTTCTTATATTTTTCTTTTTTCTTTTTTTTTCCCAGCACACCAACCTCCCCGGCGGAACCTCCAGCCTCACCCTTTCCCTCCACAACCCTCAATATCCAGACCATTACCTTTCACTATCTCTATTTTTCTTACACACCATTTTTAACAAGACATTATATATTTTTTTTTCCCCTAGCGTTCCAAACCCCTTTTTCTCCCCAACTCCTCCCTCCAGGAGCAGCAAGGGGCACCCTTGGCGCCCACCCCTGCGGACCGAAGGCTGAGGGGGCGACGCCACCTCCGTGTCCCTCCTCCCCATTGCGGGGGTGCAGGATGGAGCCCCCTGATCCAGACCAGCCCCTGGCCCGTGTGAAGTAACGTGCGGGTGGCAGCCACCAGCGGGTCTGGGGGCGCGGGCTGGGGGCCCCGCCTGGCCGGAGCCGGCGGCCGCCGAGGGGTCTGGGCTCCATCAGCCGCGGCCGGCGGGGAGGGATGCGGTAGCCGGACCGCAAGGTGACAATTGACACTGGCAGCGCCTTGGCTTGATGAAAGGATATTGTTAACGAGGCTTTAATGTTTCTCATTAATGGCTGGGTAGGGAGGATGAGGTTGGGTTTTTTTTCATTGAAAAAAGCCAGAAGACAAAAAAATTCCACCTGGGCAGTAATTAAGATCGATCCCTTACGGTGCATTTAGTTATCAATTTTTTAAAACCTCTTTAAGTGCCTTGTTTAGTTATTTTAAACAGGGCTTTTTATTTGTTGCGGTGAGGAGTCCCTGAGCATGCGGAGGGCTGCGAGGAGCAGGGGTGGCTCCTCTTGGGGCCTTCTAACCAACCTTCACCCAACCTGCAGCAAAGCGGGTGCTGCTCCATCACCGGCATCCCGGCCATGGATGCTGCTCCATCACCCGCACCCTGGCCATGGCTGCTGCTCCATCACCTGCATCCCGACCATGGATGCTGCTCCATCACCTGCACCCCAGCCATGGATGCTGCTCCATCACCCGCACCCCGGCCATGGATGCTGCTCCATCACCTGCACCCCGGCCATGGATGCTGCTCCATCACCCGCACCCTGGCCATGGCTGCTGCTCCATCACCTGCATCCCGACCATGGATGCTGCTCCATCACCTGCACCCCAGCCATGGATGCTGCTCCATCACCCGCACCCCGGCCATGGATGCTGCTCCATCACCTGCACCCCGGCCATGGATGCTGCTCCATCACCCGCACCCCAACCATGGATTCTGCTCCATCACCTGCACCCCGGCCATGGATGCTGCTCCATCACCCGCACCCCAACCATGGATGCTGCTCCATCACCTGCACCCCGGCATGGATGCTGCTCCATCACCCGCACCCTGGCCATGGATGCTGCTCCATCACCCGCACCCCGGCCATGGATGCTGCTCCATCACCTGCACCCCGGCCATGGATGCTGCTCCATCACCCGCACCCCAACCATGGATGCTGCTCCATCACCTGCACCCCGGCATGGATGCTGCTCCATCACCCGCACCCCGGCCATGGATGCTGCTCCATCACCCGCACCCCGGCCATGGATGCTGCTCCATCACCCGCACCCCAACCATGGATGCTGCTCCATCACCTGCACCCCGGCCATGGATGCTGTGAGATGCTGGGGCAGCACACGGAGCCCGTTGATCTGGACATGAGCTGCTGTACATTATTTCAGGTGACACTGCTCTTCTTTTGCAGAAATTATTGCTAAAAATTGCACGTGGGTACG
The DNA here is from genome assembly GCF_963082525.1 of Nesoenas mayeri. Classification (NCBI taxonomy): domain Eukaryota; kingdom Metazoa; phylum Chordata; class Aves; order Columbiformes; family Columbidae; genus Nesoenas; species Nesoenas mayeri. The sequence continues at coordinate 38,722,765 of NC_137551.1, forward strand.
GGGGAGATCAAAAGCAGAGCTCTTACTCGCTGGGTCAGAGTGGGCTCAGCAATCAAGGAACTGAGGGTCCAGCCCAAAGTGGGGGCTCTGCCCAGCCCTGCGCAGCCCTTGAGGGCGGATCATCCCAAACCGGGCACCAGCCTGAAAGAGACAGTGTTTAATTAAAATAACCCTCAGTGCGATCCTAAGTGCAGAACTAAGGAAAACAGCTGCAACCCCTTTGTCTAAGGAAGAGCAACCTCGCGGTGATGTCATTTTCATTTTCCCATTGATGCCATGGTGACCTAATTCCATATAGAAAACTTGGGTCCCTGTTCAAAGTCGGATATAGGAGTTACTCTGTGCAAAGCTCAGCTGCACCCTCGGCCACGGGCAGGACACCAGGAGGGGGAATCCCGAGTGGGTTTTGATCCAGACTTGACTTAAATCCTTAAAACTCTGGCAAGCAGAAGGAGAAGCCATTGTCTTTCCATTGGTGCACGCAGTGATGTTTTGAAAAATTATGGGTTGTATTTATTGACTTTGCTGTCATGGCTGAGCTTTCCTGGGAAGTTCAATGTTGATCATGGCCCAGGGGTTCTAAAAGTGCAAACCTCGAACATGGTCCTTATTTCTGCTTCTGTTCTCAAACATATTTTATATGCACTTAAAAATACAATCAGCGTGACGCCCGAATGCAGGTTTAATTCTGGGGGGCAATAGGCAAGCAGCAATCTTTCAATAGTTAAATAACAAAATAACTGGTGCAATAAAATGATGTCTTTATAAGGCAAAGAAATACCTTTGTCCTTTCTGAACAAAACGCTCGCAAGCGAAATTTAATCACAGAACCACGTTATCTTTTCAGTTCTAGATGATCTGTTAGGGGTCTTGTGTTAGCACGTCACCCAGGGTGCACCTGCCCTGGCGTTCCTCTGCAGGCAGAGCCCTCCAGAGATGCAGAGGATTTTCGGAGCTGATGGAATGTTGCAGCGTGAGCTGTTGTCCCGAATCACCATTTACACACAGAGTTAAAAGGGGGTGACACCGGCGGAGTCACATTGTGCAGCCAAAGGGACCCGGCGAGGTCAGGACTGTGCGCTGAGGAAAGAGAGAGAGGGAGAAAATGCCTTTTATTTTATCTAGAACCTGCAGGAAGTTGCCCTTAACACAGCCCCTTGGGTCAAGCGGCTAAAGCTGTTGTGTCTCTTTCTGCAGCATCGCCTTATTTTGTATAAATTAGTTTGGAGGGAGAAAACCACATGTGTTGGGACCTCTCTGTGCGAGAAGCTGTGACCGAACATCCAGCCAACACCAGGTTTTTGCTGATGGGAGGGTTTAATTGGGCTGGGGTGCGTTTTTTAAGCTTTTATCCAAATAGCATCATCCTAAACGCTGTGTTGAGATTATTCGTGGAGATAAACCACTTCGGGAGGCACAAGGCACAGCAGCACCAGAGCTGCGGTTTGGAGCAGGACCAGGAGAAGTGGGTTCGTAGAGGGGATTTCACCCTCTACTTACTAAAATGTCCCATTTTTGACAAGACACACAATTCCTGTTCTCAGGGCTGTTGGCCTTTTTATTCTTTCTCTGACCCTGGCGATAGGGCGGGCAACGCTATTCTGATTTCAATCTATAAAATGATATCAGTATATTGCGTAGATTGGTCATTGCAATAATTAGACACCAGAAAAATGAGATACAAAGGACAGGTGAAAATAGAGGAGTCGGTGCGTGGTTGCACAGAGCTCGTATCAGTCAGGCTGGGCACAAACCTCATGAGAAAGGCACCGTATGAATAATGGCAGGTGAGTGTCCCCCCCGTGTCACAGGTTAAGAAATGTCTCATTTGAAGAATGAATTCTGCAGAGAGTTGTATTTAATGTGGCCAAAATCAAACCGGGAAGTAAAACAAAAATTGATGTGCAACTGGTACATTGTTCACAAAAGTTGCTTGAGCTGCCACCAATGCGTTTTGCAGCAGAGATTATAGAGCAAATGCAACCGAGTGCAGAAAGGACGGCTCCGGAATGAGGGCTGAACATCCAGCTGTCGCTCCAATTGGACATCACCTCTGTAGCCGCAGAAACAATATCAGGAGGCTGCAAACTAAAGAGATATTGGTATACTCCAGCGACTGCTTTACAGCACATTTGTCCTCTAAAATGAGCAGACTAAACCCATCCGGAGCTACTGAAGGAATCGCCGTTTTGAGAACGAGCAGAGCGTTAATTGAGGGGTTCCCTGTCCCCAGCTCCGCAATCTGACCAGCAAACTGTCTCCAACCTTCTGGTTGTCAAGGAAATTGTGACAAGGCAAATGTCAGATCATGTGGAGCCTTCGGAATTTTCTGACCCCTTCAATCTGTTTTCCAGCCTGGGTATGGCGCAGAAGCTGTGTCGGGCTAATTGGTTGTCTCTCTTCTCCAGGCAGTGGATGAAGTCCAGGTACATAATCTGTCTTTTTTAGATGAGCAGCATCCTGTGTTTCTCAGCCTTATGTCCTTGTGTCAACCACTGCAGGACCACGCTGGAAAAGTTCCTTTCTTTGCCAAAACTGGAGCAGAAGATGTGGAGATCCTATAGCATTTTATCTGCTGGGCTTCCTGTGCAGCCGCTTTGAGCAACGTATGTGTGAGTCTTACCAAAAAACCCAAAAAAGTCTGATTCCTCTCCACCAAAACACGAGATATTGCAGGAAATGATAGTTTGAAAATGTTGCCCTTCCTTCGTTATTTCCTTCCACCATTGCGCTCTGCGGGAAGGTGGGATACTGTGCTCGAAATGACCTACATCACCATTGATCTCGATTTCACTAAATTGCCCTGCTCTGTGCTCTGTAGCTGTTATCCTGGACAGCTGTTTTCTCGGCCTTTCTCTTAAATTGTTTCTTGCCATTGGCAGTAAAACAATATGTGAGAATTGTGGAGGTAGATGTGCTTTTTAAACCGTGGAGACCGCTTTCTCTGGAAAACTGGAAAAATTCTCTTTGGGAACTGTAGGGAAAAACTCTATGAAAATTCAGATTCCAGAATTCTTTCCGGTGTCACATTGTTTTGTTTTGTTTTGTTTCTTTTGGAAGCAAAACCAAGTTAATACTATTGGTTTGAGAAAAGAAATGTTATTATTTTCGAGTGGCTCTTGCCATTTGCCAAAGGTTTAGGGGTGCAACAGAACCCCGGGGAACGGCTCCCAAAACTCTCGGAGGGCACCAAAACGTTTTTCAAAGGGTCGCTCGCTTCTGGGGGTTGGAGTGCATTATATTTCCTACATACCTCTGCCAATCGTAGTATTTGATTGTCAGCAATCAATCAGACTTCAATTTGGTGATCAGGGGAGGAATTAAAATTTAGAGCCTTACAAGCAAAGAGGCAGCAGTTTGAGGTAAAACTGCCTGGAAACCTCAGAGCCAAATTACCCCCAGACTTCAGGAAATGCTCTGAGGTTGTTGTGTGTTGCTGGCTGGTTTTTTGGTCATTTAATGCCAACGAATGTGGGCTTTTGTGTGGGGTAAGTAATACCTAAAAGTAATAGGAAATGTCCTATCTGTGCATTCACTAGTAGGCTCCGCCATAGAACAGCTTAGGTTGGAGGGACCTCCCCAGCTACCCCAGTCCCCTCTGCCATGAGCAGGGACATCTTCACCAGGTCAGGTTGCTCAGAGCCCCGTCCAGCCTGGCCTGGGGTGTCTCCAGGGATGGTTCATCCACCACCTCTCTGGCCAACCTGGGCCAGGCTCTCACCACCCTCAGGGCCAACAATTCCTTCCTCATGTCCAGCCTGAATCTCTCCTCTTTTAGCTTAAAACCGTCACCACTTGTCCTATCGCAACAGGTTTTGCTAGAAGGTCTGTCCCCATCTTTCTTACGGGCCCCTTTCAGTACAGAAAGGTGCAATAAGGTCTCCCTGGAGCTTCTCTTCTCCAGCTGAACCCCCCAGCTCTCTCAGCCTGTCCCCCAGCAGAGCTGTTCCAGCCTCAGATCATTTCTGTGGCTCCTCTGGCCCCTCTCCAGCAGGTCCATGTGTGTCCTGTGCTGGTGACCCCAGAGCTGGACTCTGCTCCAGGTGTGGTCTCAGAATCCTTGATGCTGAACCCTCATGGACCCCATGAAGTTCCTCACCCATCGCTGGAGGTCCCAAGGCCCGAGGTGGGACACCGCTGGAGGCAGAGGCTCACATCTGGATGTCAACTTCTGACCACAACAAGCACAACATGGCACAAACTGCTGCTTCAGATGACCAGGTGATGGTGGTTCCTCTCCGTGGGCACATGGTGTGGAGCCAAACCTGTGATGTGCAGCTTGGAGAATGGTGTTTCAGGCGATAAGATGGTAAATATATATAAATAATAAGAGTCCTGTGTATTCGTTTCTTTGTAACGATCATATATACGCTGATGGAAATGCAGGTGGCAATTAGGCGCAGGTCTCTGGCCGCTGGTTAGTGGCCAGTGTCACCGTCCCTGTCACCGGCTGGTTCATCTCCGCTTTAAAGGGGGTTATTGGGATGAAGCACAAGGGAAGAGCAGAGGATCTGCAGCCACAAACTGCAAAAGCTCATATTTTATCTGAGAATGCTATAAAACTCATCTAACCCTCTTGTACAAACACAGCAGAACTTTTCTGAGCGTACAGTCCAAATTATTCCGACACTGCATTTTAGTCGAAGCATTAAAATTCAAGGTCTAAATACGTAGTTTGAAACTGGAGATGAGTATATGCACATTGCAAATGTAGATATATCTTGCTGAGTACACAGCCCATAAAATATGTAGTATAAGATCACTCATTTATTTAAAGATGCTTTTTACTTCAGATGGAAAACGACACAAATCTAAATATTACAATGCAAAGTAATGTGTAACTGTCTGTATGTTATAGCCTTAACACTATACTTTTGATGCAGAAGAGATATAGCAGCTGCACTTTAATTTCAAGCAAATTGATCCCAGATGTAAATGTTGTTTTGTTCCGTGGAAGCTGCTGCACAGGTAAAGCAAATATCATTGGTTTGTAGTCCAACCGAGTGTTGCAGCAGGACTCAGCCTGTCCTGCCTGGGCACCCAGAACCACCCGGTGGCTGCGGGGGCGCGGGACGCCTGCGAAAGATGCCCTAAAAAGCCATAGCTTTACGTCTTACCCTTTAAGAACACAACCACCTGTGATCCAAGGAGCTGTTTTGAAGCCAGGGAAGCTGCTCCGATTGTCAATTATCCTGCAGGCAAAATCTAAACTTGGCTTGTTTTCTGTTTCTTTCGCTTCACGTTTCGTAGCAGCGTTTTTCTCCCGCCGTATTTGTGTTTGGCATAAAAGACAAAATAACCCAACTGTATTTACTGACTCAGTAAGCCACTCCTTTCAAGGTAAAAATAATAGTAGTGATTCTGCTTCGCTTTGCCTGGAGATAGCCCAACGTCAGTGGCACCGTGGGCAATGTATAAACAGCATAATGGTTTCTTTACCATCCCAGCATGCAGAGAATAGCAGAGTCCGGATACTGTGCTGTCACATCTCTTCTTTTGACTGACGAAATGTTTTCTTTTTCATAAAACAGGTGAACCCGTGTGCCCGAGGAGGAGAAACCCCAAAGACACAGCCCCAGCACCAGCGCTGAGCCGGGCGCCCCCCAGCTCCGCGGACTCACCGGAGGCACGAGAACATCTCACAGTTATTTCTCCTTTTTTCAATTCTTCTTTCAAACTGCAGGTTTTTTTACCTGTATGGGATCAGACTGTGCAATCTTTCCCTGCACAGATAACGTGCTCAGGACCGGCACTGCTCCCGTTTCCTCTCCCTCCTTCAACAAGCTGTATTACTCCTGGTTTCATTTTCTATTGCGAAGGCTGTGATTTAGTCAAACTAGGGGCATGCTGTGTTTGGGTGCTTCTAAAGCAGTGTGGTTTGAACTGATATTTAGCTGGTTGAAGCTGAACATTTGAGTGCTTCTCCCCTTGATAGTGATGCTGATTTAATTCTGTTTCCTTCTGAATCAGTCTAGGCAAAGCAGCGCACAAGTTGTACACTGGATGCATTGCCTTTCAAATACCAAAATACCCAAATAGAGGTATATATAACATATGTAAAGGTGTTACTGAAGGGCAAGTACTAGACAAAACTGTGGCACTTCTGCACAGCAAGTGCTTTTTTCCCCACACAGCGCAGGGAATCGACTGAATCTGTCACAGATGTGTGTAAGATGTGTACAGCCTTATGAAGCAACTTCTGCAAGTATTTAGCAGTAAGACATATTGACTGTATCCTGAAGTCCTTAGTCAGACGAAACCTGCCCAGAGGTCAATGCGAATCTCGATTGATCGATTTATTCAGCAACAGCTCGCTGTTTCCGCGTGTTTCTGAGGCACGTACCTTTGGATGGAACACAAAAACTGAAATCAGGGCAGGACGTGGGAAGACACAGAGGATGTTTGTCCACGTGAAGGGTGTCTTAGGGAAGGAATTGTTAGTTTTTGGGGGCGGTGGGTTGCGGGGGGAGGTTTGGAGCAGAATGAGGCGGCAGCGGTCGCCGAGCCCCCGGCTGCCTGACAGGGCTGCTGTACAATAGCAGGGCCCTTCCCTCAAATCACAGCTTGTGAAAACTGACATTTCCATTCAAATTACTCCAATAGCCAACTGTTCCCTGGCGCGGCTGCTTCTGTAAGTGACACGGTGACAGCGATCCAGGAATTTAACTTGCTGTTGTCTGGTTCCGAGCGGAATGAGGAAGTTTGTGACATGCGTTAGGAGGATGGCTCCTGGTCGCAGCCGCTGCTTTGTGTGTCTGTGCGATTAATCACAGGTGGAGCGCGGGGCCCGGGAGGCTGTGTCAGCTCAGGAGAGCTGTCCCCGCTACCAACAGCCTCCTACTGACTCCTCTCTGCTCGTTTCCCACCGTCTGAGCAAACAGCCACCGCTCCACTGAAGTTTTCCTGGCACCTCCTGCTTCCCTGAGCCTTTTTTAAGTCTCACTCTTTAATTATGATGGGCAGATCATCTGTTCTTGATATGTGCGCACCTGATGGTCACATTGCTGGGCTCCCTCCTCTCCTCAGGGATGCCTCTTGGATACCTTTTTTCCCCTACAACTTGTTTTTCATTGCAAGTTACCTTTTGAATGTCTATCTCATCTTCTAAGCCTCTTCTGTTCATACAATAAGCCGGCAGATATTGTGACTCGAGGTGTTTGCCGTACACAGACTGAAATTACGTGGAGTTTTTGGCCAACTTTTTTTCTGTGTTACATGATGACCCAGTGAACTCCTTTGGTTTGCGGTACCCTGCAGCGGAATTCCAGCGTTTGGTGCCCGAGCCAAAGCACTGGAGAGTGAATCACCTGCCCGTGCCTTAGGGGCTCCTGGACAATCACCGATCTGCTGCCACCGCTCATTGAGGTGACACAGCTCGCGGTGGGTCCTTTGTTTGCCATGGTGGCACCTTTCAGAAGAGGCTCCCAGGACCCGTCTAGAATCCATTCTATGATTCTATCCGTCAGGCTGGTGTGGCCCCACAGAGCTGGTACGTCCCATTGGGACACAGAATCACAGAACAGTTTGGGTCAAAGGGACCTTCAGAGCTCAGTCCAAGCCCTGCCATGAGCAGGGACATCTTCACCCAGCTCAGGCTGCTGGTTGGGGTGAGGCTGTGGGGCCCCTTGTTCCACCCCATTCCTCTGCAGAGAAGCCAGACGAGGACATGGATCCTACTTGAAGTTCAATGTGCTCCTTGTGAACCAAAACCAGCGATCACCCCAAGCCCCAGACACAGATCTGAACCTCTTCAAGCTCAGAAACATCCCCATCTGGATCCCAACCCGGCCTATAATCATCTTCCCTCAAAACTCACTTTTGTAACTTGATAACCAGCAAATGCATCAATCTGTTATTAAGAAAAATGTCGTTATAGAGTCATGTTTATCTACACTTCTTTGAGAAAAACTAGGCCTCATTATTGCTGTCAGTCAGAAGAATAAGCAATGTCAAGTTTTTATAGCGAATTCATTACCTTGTTGGACAGGGAGCGACTCTAACCGTATTTTGCAGAAGAGCTTTCCGAAGAAGAAGAGATACGGTGTGTGCTAAGTGAGTGTGAGTCACAGTCTGCGCTGCCTGACAACAGAGTCAATAAAGCAAATACATCGACTGGCTGTTGATTCGACACCGTGCGCCACCCATGAATGAAAACATGCTGTTAAATTAAGACTATTCCGTCATTTTCAAATTAAATCCTTGTAGAAATATTGCATCTCAAATGCTCTGCAAAATGTTGTGTAACCAGTATGCTCAGAGGTCAGTTATTAGGGATATATATGTTGTCCTGGAGTATCAAACTACTGAAAGCTTACACTTTGATCTTACTTCCGAGTACTTGGAAGTTTATTCTGGCTCCTATTGAATCTCTAGGTTCGTATCGTGTCTGCAAAGGTTTAAAAGCCCATGGAAGCTTCCTCAGTCGTCAGAGATGTCGCGTTGCGTGTGCTGCTGTCAGTTGATCGTGGTCGAAGCTTTCAATAAATAAGACTTTATGGTTTTCCACCTGCAAAGAAATGCAGCCTCACATACAGACTGCCATCGTGTTTATGTTCATTTTTGAAGACACATCCATCTATCGAGAGAAGGTCTGACCGAGACTCTGGAAGTTGCAGCTAAAGCAAAGGTGGAGGGTTAGATGTGTCCTGAACCAAAACTTGGTAAAACGTTGCTGTTCTAGCCTTAAGGAAGGAAGGTGCAGCGTTACCCTCCCGGGGCAGCGCTTCTGAGCAAGCAGAATGCTTCTGGAGGTGAAAAAGGTACAGTCTTCATTTATTCTTTACCCTTGTCTGGAATCACCAAATAATTTATCTGTCTCAAACCAGCTCCATGATGCCATGACCGCTGAGCTGGGTCTGCGACTTGATGGCTGGCTTAGTGCTATCGAGCAAAAACATCCTTCTGATACTAAATATTTCTTCAGAATCACAGAATTGACTGGGTTGGAAAAGACCTCAGAGATCATAGAGTCCAACCCTTGGTCCAACTCCAGTCCATTTGATACGATACTCCAACTCCATTATTTGATACGATACATTTCTTCTTATGGAAGGGTCATGTCAACACAAGCCACCCTAAAACCAGGAAACAACATGAGAAAATGATCTGGTTGCTCGGTTCCCCGCGGTTGGACCTGCTTTGGATATCCTAACGAAGGCCACGAGCACTTTTCTTGGTGTGAGAGCGGTTGAGATTCTGTATCCCCACGAGAGATGCGCCATCCTTGAAAAGGGGGAACCCCCATCCATGGGAAATACCAGATACTGGGTGATGCAGCCACCCCACACCAGCACGACCCCGCAGGGACCTCCTGCATGTCCCAAGGCGCTTTTGCACAGAGCTGAAATGCTAAAAACCACAAGAAACCTCCCCAAACCAACCCATTAATGGAGTGTGTGCTGGAGGCTGTCAAAGAAAGAGTGAAAAATGACCGGCGCACAGAAAAGGAATTTAAAAAGTCATGGGTGATGCAGTGTTTGCAATCACTATTATAGAGCCGGTTTAGGCTTTTGATGAGAAATAAATAAAACCCAACCAGTTTGGTGAATATTAAGCTACTTTCTGAAGTTTCAGAAAACATCACTTGCCCTGTTGTGAGAAGTAACAGCTTTAAATCTCTCGTGGTCTGGCCGGAGAGGACGGGTCTGGGGCTGAAGGAGATATGCTGTAAAATCGTGGCTTTCCTTAAATCACAGCAAAAGTAACAAAAAAAGTGCTTAGATTCGATGGCGAATAGAGGATTAACTGCACAATGCTGCTGGTGTTTGAATTCTGCAATTCACTCTGTGTCTGTTCGTCATGCCAGCAATAAAAATAATGTTTGGCTGCTAAGTGTGCTAAAAAAAGGGCTTTATAGTGCCCAGAATCTGTTTGTCAGCAGGTGGGGAGAAAGAGGAAAGCTCGTCTTATTTTATTTTCAAGGGTGGAAATTTAACGCTGGGAACCCAATTCATAGTTTATTTCTTATCCAAAGTCTTATCTCCCTAATTTTGGATTAAAAAAATATATATATATTTATAAATATACAGCCCATCCAGCCTTGCAGGGCGGGCTATTTATAGCAAATCTCTGCCTTTTGTCAGATTGTTGGGCTCTAACGATGTTGTTCCAGAATAAAGCCTGTTGTTTGCAGCAGGAGAGGAAGAGTCCTGGGCAGAGCTCGCAGAAAGGGCCGGGGCAGCAAAACCCGCCGCAATCTAATCAGCATCTCTGGTCGTCAGGGAGAGAAGACGTTGCATAAAGCAGACGCATCCAGGAAATAATGCCCGTCCAGTGCGGCCAGATGGAGTGGGTATATCCTGACAAAGCATTTGTTTTCATCAGTGTTCAATTAACATTATTTCTGGACTGCAAGCACAGTCCAGAAGTAGTATGGGAATTAATCAGATTGCTGGTAGAAATATACATGAAGGTAATTGTGTGCTAGTTAAGAATGGCAGTTATAAGAAATAAATCTTGACGTTTCTGTAGGATTATTTTGCCTATGTACAAACCAGAAAATATTAGGTCAAACTATTTAAAATGATGTTTTTAAAACTCCAGTTCTTTTTTGCACAAAAAATCACCCAGAACAGCGCAGGCTCTTCCTGTAGGTTTATATGAATACAGTAAGCGAAGAAAAACTCCACCAGAAACTTTTATGTGTAATATAACACATACACCATCTAATTAAAAGTTTATGATAGCGGAAATCTCAGATGAACAGAGGAAGTTTTTTTCTGGTTTATATTTTGAAATAACCCCATTTATGTGCGAATTTGTGGGTACATGAATCCCATATTAAGTGAGCAGGGCTCTTTACTCGGGTCAAATTGTGTGTGTGCTCAAGTATTGCCTGAGCCGGCGTCCCAGCTTAGCAGCAGGGTTTATTTTATTAGTCTCCATCCTTCTGTGAGTTTGTTTGTCCAGATGCAACATGTGCCGCAGGTTGAAGTTTTGGAGTCTTGGTGTTCACGTCGTGGGTGGAAAGCACCTGAAAACCAACAGAAGCTGGACGTGTTGGTGGCCGGGACGGGTCTGACACTTATAGCGGAGAGTCTGGAATTGCCTGAGCTGGGGAGTTTGCAATTTATTTTTAAAACGAGAGACTTGGCGTTTGCCCGGCAAAATGTTTCAGTGTGTGGTTTGGGGTTATTTTAGCGGTGCATCCTTTATTTCAGTAGTTACCGAGTGATTCTGTCAGATCTTTCCCCCGCACTCGCAGCTTGATTTCCGCATGCGTTGAGGTGACCATGTTTAATGCACACACAACGCTGCTCAGAAGCGGGCGCTGGGTTCCACACGTCAGTAGGTCCGACGGCGCGTGTCCTTCTGCACGTGTCACCGTCCCAGCGCCGCCGCTGATCCGCGGCCGGTGCAGGGTCTGGCCTGGCAAACCAAAGTCCCATTTTCCTGCGGGGACACCGTCCCGCGGCTGGTGACACATGGCACACAAGTGTCTGTCTGTCTGTCTCCCAGCTGGGGTGGCGCACACGTATACGGTGACACTGCGATAAGAGAAAATCAAATCTAAGCTGCGTGCGGTCAATAAATCTCAACACAGCTGAGTATTTCTAGAAATATGGCTTAGGAAAAGTGTCTGTGACCCAGAAAGAAAAAGCTTTAGCGGTGCCTAAAAATTCAAGGAAGGTTTTTGTTTCTTTTTGCTGCCGCGTCTCCTCCATCCTCGGTGGCTGCTCCAGATCGGCCGTCAGCGCGGTCAACTGGGGGACACCCAGATGCCACCGCACCCGGCTGCCCGGTGCTTGTCACCCCATCAGGGCTGCTGCACGTGAACACAATTCATGGTCAACCCACCGGGGTATTTGCCAAGCGCCCAAAGCTCCCCCAGCGTTGGTGCCGGTGGGTGCTGGAACCTTCTGATGGAGACTGACCCGGGTACCTGGGCACTGAGAGCAAGGGAAATGGAAACATTGAAATATATTTAAAGAAGAATTCTATTCAATTAAATAAAAAATATGTTTCCTTTTTGTTTTTGCAGTACCTCTAAGCAGAAGAGCTAAAGACCAGTTGTGAAGGTGCTTCCACGTGGGAGTAGCTACACACTAGAGCCATCCTTAGGAGTGCGCTGTGAAAAGCCACGGGTGAGTCTTGGCAAGCTTTGACTAAATATTCCATTTATTTATTATTGTATTGTTCATTCCTAATGGATAACTATTTCAAATAATACTTTGCATTTACTAAATGTTGTTAAAAATCAAACACGCATTAATTCACACATAGTCCAAGTACAGGCACTGTAGAGATGCAAGTTAGAAGACTAGAGCTGTGGTTTCATTTTCAGGCCACTAATAACGCTCACGGCCCCATTACCACCATTGCTCTGTGCCTCCCGATTTGCTCAAGAGAAATACCTTAACATTTGAATCGTCACACCAAGTATTAAGAGGGTTTGTTGTTTTGTCCTTCAACTCCAAGCACAAAGTAGGTGCAAGCGATGCGTCTTTAAAGCCAACGCATCTCTCCAGCCCTTACAAAACGGGAAATAAATAAATAAACAAGGAAAAAAAAGAACCCAAGGGCTGGTAATTTAGTACTAGAAAGTTAATTCAGGAGACCTCTAACCTTCAAACCGCCACGTGACTATTGATTTTCAATATTGCGCGGGCCCGCGCCACCCTAAGCGTGTAGTTCAGCAGATTCCGAACAGTTTTTTCCTTATCAGTTCGGTCCCCGAGTACTTGTGCATTAAGACAACAAATACCGGCGGCTGCCGGGCTGTCCCACGGTGGCCCCGCGGACGTGCTGGGCTTCTAATGAACTGGGGCTGTTGGCGAACACGCCGTGTCGGGGGCTCCTCCACGTCCCCCCGGGGGACGCGCTGAGCAGGGACAGCCAAAAAACCCCCTCCCTTCGCACCAAAGCATCTATTAATATCTTTAAATGTATTAAGTATGACCTATAATTCTGTATTATTTATTATATAATATATATTGTGAGATATATTATTAAAAATATTAACATTTAATTATACTCCCCGCCTTAACTTGGGGATGGAAAGGCTCCTAAACCCACTTTTTTTCCCCAAAAAAAACCAAAGCAAATGAAGGTGGAAATAGTGGTGATGCTCCAAGATGCGCTGATTACACGGCAACACCAGGACAGGCTCATTTAGACACCTTCCTCCCTTCATCATCACCAATTAGTTAAGTCAGCCCGGCCACGCGCGCAGCATCCCGGCTCGGATGAAGATGTGCTTTAACCCTCACACCTAAAAAAGACTTCAGCCTTCCCTCCTCCCCCGGCTTTATTGATTATTGAAAATGTTACATCCCGGGGAGGAAAATGTCATTGCTTTAAATACCAGCATTAGCAGTTGGTAAAAGTTCTTTTTCGCCGAGACGCGTGTGACGAAGAAAAATTAAACTATGGGAAAGACGGAGAAATATACGGGATTTAAAAGGAAAAATATATAATTTGAGCGTTAATTTGTCCGAGGAGGAGCTTTGCTCCCTTAGGTGGCTTAAAAGCGCCCGCGTCTCGTACTGGACTTTTTACCGGAACGGTGAAATATATAATGAAATTCAACAAGGAAAGTGGAAAAACAGCCAAATTGGTGCAGCAAAGTGGTTAATAGGATCATTAGCCTCCTCGCTGTATTTTTGTGGACATTGTGTGCCTGTGCCGGAGCCCTCGCGAGCAGATTGCAGGAACAGGCTGACAGTTCCCCGCTAACTCAGCAGCGCTGGGTGCAAACTGCCATCTTCCTGTGGATTTACAGCTGCCACTTCTGCTACTTCAATTAGTTCTATAGCACACAGATGTTGCTTAAATGTTGCTGCTAATGATACTGCAATAAGCCGAAGATTCATGCCATATTTTGAGGCACGTAAATTTCTCAAGTGGCACAATTAAAGTGGAAATATTAGGTGGGGAGAACTTGGCAGTCTCTCCAACTTGGAAAGCGCACCCGCTATGCAATAATGGGTCAAAAATTCATTCAAGTTTTACTGCTGTTCGGAGTTTTAAAAGACTTTTCACAGTTGAATGCAAAGTAGTAAAAAGCAGAGTATTAGGAAATGAGAATGCTGTTATTCAGACATGACTTTTAATTTCAAATTGGAATCACATGCTTACCTTCGCCGCCGGGGCCGCGTGTCGCCGAGATGCGAAAGGAATAAATGAAAAGTTGTCATTAATAAGGATTTAATTGCGGCGGCTGCGCGAGGTTCAGCATGGCGGCTGTATTAGCGGGGAAAGAGAAATACAAAATAAAAATGGTTCTCCAAATCACACACAGAGACAGCATCAATCATTTCCCCGCCAGATGTAGCCTCCAAACTGCAGCCTGACAACACATCTCCTGTTTGTGCAGCCACCAAGCAATTATTCTTTCCATTATATCTCCCAATGACAGATCTCCAAACCCAGGGCTGTAAAAATTAGAGTTTGGGCTTACACAGTTGTGTCAGGTCTTAACAAAGGGAAAAAAAACCCCTAAATATAAGAAAACTTATCATGGCTGCGGCGTTTATGGGCTTGTCAAAGTACATGTACATAATTTTCATCAAAATGTCCTTTACCTCATTTCCAATCCTTCAGGATTAGATTTATCAGCAGCTCATTCGGGAGAGCTGTGTGCGGCTGTTCACCTGCCGCAGGATGCGAGCGGAGCGGCTGCGCTTGGAACGCGTGGGGTTTTCTGCGCCCCAAATCTTTGTGCTGTTTCAAACGCTGTTTTTAACGAACTGCCCGAGCGGCTGAGAAATTTGAGCTGTGATTCTTAAAAACGGCTTTACAGCTCGGTCTCGTTCGGTACACACGTCACTGCGCGTTTTGGTGGGGAAGAACTACCAATGGCAGCGCTAAATGGGGAGACGATCCCAAAGAAAGGTAGCGGGGAATCCAAAGATTATTTCAGTTTAAGGTTTAATTTATTTATACCAGGGAAATATTAGCAGGCGAGCGCTGATTTTGAAATGTCCAGTATACGCGGTGTTTAAAAGATGAAGTTAAACGTTAGGACAAGCAATCAATAGCAAACTAAGGGCGAGCAGCAGCGCCTTGTATCTAAATTGCTGATTTTCTACCAGGGCACCCGAACGTTTCCATTTCTCTACGCGGCTCCATCCCACTCCTGGTTTGGATTATTTAGCAGCAAATCTTAGAGATGTCAGTTTTGCCCTGTTCCGAGGCAACGCGGACGATAAGTTCCAGCTGACCTCAGGCCAGTGAATCCTGCCGGAGCGCGGTGTGTGTTTTATCCCGGCACCGAACAGCTCCCGTGGCATCGAGAGAGAAACGTCACCCTGACATGGCCCCAGACCCCACGAGCGCAGAGAACTTCCCCTTCTTCCTTCTCCCCTCTTTGCTTTGCTTTATTTTTGAGCTTTTCTTTTCTTTTTCCTTTATTTTTGAGCTCTATTTTTCACCTGGCGTTGTCCAGGCCAATACGCGCTATGAGGGCACGTTATGTTTCAATAGTAGGTTGGTTGTTCCCCAGCTGGTCTGTCCGCTACAGAAAAATTGTCTAATTCCAAACAACTGTTTTCCATTGAACCTTATTATCTGAATAAGGACTATTTCTGCAAATGACCTTGATGCCAAGCATCAAATGGGTTTGCTTGCTGGTTGCAGCTACTTGGTTGACACTTGTAACTCGAGGTGTTGGGCTCAGGTTGACATGAGATATTCAGTGTACGCCAAAGTCCACGGCTTGTCACAATAACATAAAAAAATACCGTAATCCCACAAATTAATCTTTCTTTGCCATGTATCAGGATGTGGGAAAGAGCCTTCTACTGAATACGGAAAAGGTTAGTATGGAAAATCTTTTGAGCAAGAAATGACCAGTTCACCCCAACTCAACGCAAACCTAAAATGGGGAACAAAAAAAAGCAAACAGAACTTTTAATGTCTAGTTGTAGGAAGAATGCTCCAGAGGTCTCTGCTTTGTATTCGTGAAAGTGGAATCAACATGCAACGATGATTTTATGGGATTTTTCAAAATGAAAATGCCCTTTCTTTATTATAATTTATTGTTTCTGTGGTTCATCAAAGCTTTTTGTTTTCCAGCATAGGAGTGATCACCTGTGATTTATGCACCAAAGGAGTCGGTAGGTCCAAAATGGAGTAGAAAAAAGCAGCTTTGGTCCGAGTTATCATGTGCCAACTCTTTGTATGAGTCGACGCAGCAATAGCGGAGCTGTAAGGTAACGAACCACAATGTTACCATGGGATCATGCACTTATTTACTCAATGATGTTATTTTTTTGGGAAAAAAACATGAGATCCAATTGGTGTGGTTACCTCAGCAACCACCAAAGTGTCTGGTGCTTGTGCTCCCTGGCAGAGAGGTCGGGGTGTCCCTGGTGTAAACCCCTGCACCCGGCCATGAGGAACCTGCTCCCTGGTGTAAACCCCTGCACCCAGCCATGAGGGACCTGCTCCCTGGTGTAAACCCCTGCACCCAGCCATGACGGACCCACTCCCTGGTGTAAACCCCTGCACCCAGCCATGAGGAACCTGCTCCCTGGTGTAAACCCCTGCACCCAGCCATGAGGGACCTGCTCCCTGGTGTAAACCCCTGCGCCCGGCCATGAGGGACCTGCTCCCTGGTGTAAACCCCTGCACCCAGCCATGAGGAACCTGTTCCCTGGTGTAAACCCCTGCACCCGGCCATGAGGGACCTGCTCCCTGGTGTAAACCCCTGCACCCGGCCATGAGGGACCTGCTCCCTGGTGTAAACCCCTGCACCCAGCCATGAGGGACCTGCTCCCTGGTGTAAACCCCTGCACCCGGCCATGAGGGACCTGCTCCCTGGTGTAAACCCCTGGCAGCACTGGGAGGGCTGCTCAGTAAAGTGGAACTCGAGCTTCTCCATTTTCGGTGTTGTCGGGGTGATGTGGAAAAGGCTTTTAGTGGCATGTTCAGAGATTCCGTCCCTCTGTCCCACTCTGACTTTGGCAGTTTGTTTCTCATTTCAAATACCCTCTGCAATCTATTATGATATTTAGGCCAGTCTTATTCCCCCCCCCTCTCTCCAGCCTATGTCCTCTTTCTATTTAGGAATTAATTATGATGCTATCTCGTATAACTCATTAGTATCAATTAATTCTTTCCCTTTCATGATTTTATGTAGCTAAATTAGATTGCCTCTTAGGAACTTAATAATCAGTATTGGACTCATTTAGACATATCTTTTTTGCCTTCTCCACCCAGTTTTACTTGGACACAAGGATACGGTGGCTGGAAATGTCCCGTCCCCTCCGGTGGGACAGGGCTGGTGTGATGCCCCCACCGTGCCCTATCCCCACCATCCGCCAGGCTTGGCCTGCCCTCACCCCTGATTCTGAATTTTAGCAGTCTTTTTTACTTGTTCATTTTGGGGGCACATAACGTGTTATTCCTGCTTTATGAGAATGAATAGAAAATGTCCTACTTCCATCAATTGGCCAAACCATCGTGAATTATCTTCCCCTTAAACTCGCCGCAGGGACAGAGAGAAACATCGAGGGAGACGTAGGTTTCGCTCATTCATCTTGGTGGGGTGTTCACTTTGAAATCGCAGCGTTGCTGGCATCCCTATGTCCGTATTTAACTGCTTCGCTGCTTACTGGCACATCAAATCCATTCAGGGAAAAAAAAGCAGTAATATGATTGAATATATCTGGCAGGACCTGGTATTCCCACTCATTTTGAACCTGATCCAGCAGCAGCAAAGGCAATTAAATAACAAGTTTTCTCCGGCAAAATGAGTTGCAAAATGCCCCCAGCTGCATGATGTAGGAAATACACCTTGATTTTACTAATTGCCACGGCTGCACCTCGCCACGGCGGGTGCTGAGGCGGCTTCACATGACCCACTTCATGTATTTCAAATCAGCAAAGCGGGGCCGGGTTATCCCCGACCGCAGCGTTTAATGCAGGCTGAGCTGCGCGGCGGGGCCGCGGGCAGGGGTGCTGAGCAGCGAGCGGATCCGCCTTGTTTAAAGCATCAAACATCGCTGGCATCCCTTCGGCAACACGATGGTCCTGAGCAGCCCGAGCCGTGCCGGGACTCGCACCAAAGCCGGGCTGCTGTAGGGGCGCACGAGCCTTAGAGACGCAGCGAAATGCAGCCTAAAAAGCAGAATTGCAGCCAATGTGCGCTCCAGTCCAGCGCAGCGCCACCACCAAAACGTCGGGAAGTTCTTTAAAGGTGGAACCAAGAGCAAAAAGAAGCAGCAACATTAAATAGGTTACTGCGGGTTGCAGCACATGGATAGTAAAGGGTAATATTGGATCTTCTTTGTGTCACCCAGAACTGGGAAAATATTACCCAAAGTGGTGTCCCTGTCTGTGTTGCGTGAAACTACCAAGTTGTTGCTCCTGCTTGGGCAGCTCTGGTGAACTGCCCTGAGATCCATCACCTTCTGCATCGACTGGTGGCAGATGAGGCCATTCCAAGGGTCCCTCCATCCATATCGCACGTTTTGGGTGAGAAAACTGTCCTCTGGCTCTTTTCCTATGCGATATTTCCATCACATTTTGGGGCAGCTCCTGGAGAGCTCGGACAATGTTGGCCAACGTTGCTTTTTCCTACAGAAACTTTGGGAGAGCCCCGATTGGAAACAGCGGGATTGATCCCAAATTTTGTTGTTTCCATATTTGCTGCCAGATCCAAGAGCGGAGCCGGCGACAGGGAGAGGACGCGCGAGGGCTCTGTGGGGAAGGCAAAGCCTTTTAATGAGTAGCACAAGGAGTCTAATCGCTAAATCCCAATTAAAGCAGATATAAAAGGAAGGGCGCGTTGCTGGGAAAGGAGAAGTCAAAAGGCTGAGGCTTGTGGGATGACTTGATTCCAGATGTGCAGGAGCTGCCGGCCCAGACCCCGCTCCAGGGGATGGCAAGGGACAGGAGGGAAGGAAAAAGGAAAGGAAAGAACCCAAAATTTTACTAGGAGAGAAAAAAATAAACCTACAAGTCCATTTCCCTCAAAATTTAAAGAAAATTCAATCCCAAACCCATTCAGTATTGCTTTCAAATATGATTTCCACTAAAAATGAGGGAAAACACGCTGTCTGATCTACGCTTTTCTATTTTTTTTTCCAGAACATCTGCTTATTCTGCCAAGGAGAGATTATTCTTATTATCAATGAATTCTAACTATTGTAGTTCAAATCTAGGGATCTTACTGAATATGCACTTCCTTTAGCTGGGAGCTACCCCCTATTATTTCATCTATTTACATTTGTGTATGCAATTATATTTCATAATCTGATCGTGTGTTTTATACCTTTACATGGATGAAAATGCTGAATGTTGCGTTTCTTTTTTATTATGTGGGTTGTCAAGTTCTTTTTGGGTGGAAATAAGAGTTCGGTAACACTGCAGTGAGAACGGCGTTAATTTAATCATCTAAACAGACCCACCAAAATACTGCTGGATGTAAAAGGAGCATGTTTCTTTACACATGTTCTGCACATGAAGTTAATAAAATACATTAATGAAGTTAATACGCAAAGGAGATATTATTATCCAGTGTAAAAAAAAGGGAATAGATTGTTTCTGATCATCATGCCCTTCAAGGTACTAAAACCAGGAGTATCCCAGAACTATCTGATATTTTCTCCGGGCTCACCAGCACCGAGGGCTTCCCGGTGGGGGCGCGTTATAGACTCACAACTCATAAATATTCAATCTTCCGATTAAAACTGCAGGGCAGAATAGCCATTAGGGTCTGGCAATGAACATACTTTCTCTTTTGATCCTGATGTCACAAGAATGTTAAGAGAAATTTGACAGTTTTTGAAAGTTGACCCGGAGGGTGTCCAGCTGTGACTGCTGAAATGTTGAGGTTTGCATCCATACCTGCTCCTTCTGCTGATGCTTGAACTGGCCTGAGATCCATCACCTTCTGCATCGACCGGTGGCAGATGAGGCCGTTCCAATGGTCCCCTTGTCCCCATCGCATGGTTTGGGTGAGAAAACTGTCCTCTGGCTCTTCTCCTATGGGTTATTTCCATCATGTTTTGGGGCAGCTCCTGGAGAGCTCAAGCAGATGATGATTTGATGATTTGCTTCTGTCAGCTGCTTGCCAGGCTAATTAAAAAAAATTAAGGTTTAAAACGGTTTATTGCAGATTTCTTCATTTGCATCAGTAATGTAAATGTGTAGCTGATTGCTCTACTATATATATTTATTACTTTGAGCTATTTGGTTTCTTGGTCATGGCATTTTACAGCTCTGGAAAGCAGAGCGTTTTGCCCATCTTTAGGTGTGATGCCATAAAGAGGGATGTTCAGGACACCATTTCTCTCAGAAGTGCTGCTCTCGATGTGACTTCTCCATGCTCAGGACAGGTCCCTCCTCAGGGCTGAGCTGCTGACAGGTCTTAGCAAGTCCCCAGGTGGGGACGTGCAGCCCTGGACTGAGGTGGGAAGGAGGGTTTGGCTTAGACCTCTGTAAAACAACAGTCTCGAGCATTATTTCAGCAGGTTTGAGCCCATAAATATTGGTTTAGAACTGAAAACTAAAAGTCCTATGAGTACTTTTTCCATTAAAAACAACGTTCATTTGTTTTTATGTTTTGTTAAATATTAGGACTTTCTGAAAGGCTCCTCTTAAGGGTCTCCCAGCTGTATTGACCACGCATGACACCCACCAGAAAGCACCAATGCAGCACGGAAAGAGGGTAGAGCTCTTGTCTGCCGCACTCCCTCTCCGTACACCTGCAATCTGGCTCCTTTCTCCTGTAGAAGAGAATAGTGGTGCTTGCTTGTACTAACAGATGTCAGTGCTGGGTTTGCTGACCCACTGCGATGGCTTTGACTTCTCACTCAACAGAAACATAAACCCAACAAGAACCATCCTGTGAAGCGGCACCCAAGTGCCAACCTTTGGGCAGCTCAGCCTGGTTTGGAGTGCAACACGGGAAAAGCACCAGAACGAGTACCCAGTCCCCAGGTCATGCAGACGTGGCACTGTGGACCAAAAATGAAGGAGAACTGAATGAGAGACACGGATGTTGATCAGTGGTTGAAGCTTCTGTCCTTGCAAGAAAACCCACACCCTTTTTATCTGACAACCTTCTCTTACTAAAATATTTCATGAAACTTTTGTCAGTCAATTTAACTTCTAAAAAGATCAATGGTAAGGTTTTTTTTTCTCTTTTCCTCCCTCCTCATTCAATGAAAAGACGTTCTGTTGCTTCTGCAAGCCCTTAGCGCTGATACTCCCGTGATGGGCAGAGCAGTGATGAGTTGTGTTATGGGCTGGTGTGGTGGCCAACAGTGATGCTGTGGGGAGAAGGAGCTGCTGGGACCCCCTTGCAGACAGCACCCAACATTTGACCCACCACGCTTCCCCCACCTCATCCCCATTTCTGATGTCAAACAAACATTGTGCTCTAGCACCAGTTCTCTTGATAATTCAGTTCTACCCTTTTCTGCAAACTTTCTTTCTTTCCTGTTCCCCTCAGGCCATTTCACCAAGAATTTTTGTATCGTGCTGCTTGTCTTCAAGATCTTCGTCAGGGAAGGACGCAGGTTTTACTACAGCTGTTCCACTACCAATTTCCTCGTCCTCAGCAGGAGCAGGACATTGGTGTATGGACTTTCCAGGTTTTGTTTCAACGTTGGTGGCCCTTCAGCTTCCTTGAAACTTGGAAAGAAAGGTGGTAACCAGGTATTCTTTATTTTACAAAGCACCTACAATTTCCGTTCCACCAGTTTCCAGGCAGGAGGGGGAACCCTGAGCATGTTCAGAGCTGCTCTGCCCACGTAGCACGAGCTCCGTGACGCACCGTGTCCCCACAGCCTTGTTCCAACATTTACCCAAAGACGTACCCAATTAGCGTTCCCATTTCAGGCTGTGCTACGTGCTGGGCACGTTCTGGAAACTTTTCTTCCAAATTAATTTATGGTCAATGTTTTCCTGACACAGATAATTTGTTTGTCTAAAGAAGTGCCTAAGCTTATAAAGTCACTTTGTTTTGGGCCCCTCGTGCTCCCCTGCCCACCCCTTTCTGCCTGCAGCCTGCTGGGTGACTCGGCTCAGGTGCGTTGTGTGGAGATGATGGTGGATGGTTCCCACCCATGGATGTGGTTTGGTCCCCACCCAGGCCTTGGCTCGTTTGGCCAGGTTGTGTCTTAAGGGATGAAGTAAATGCAGTAATCAGGGGGAAATCTTGGATTTTAGAGCTGCTTTGGACATTGCAGCGTTTGTTGGATTCATGACGTGCTCCAAGATGAGACACGTTCACAAACCAGGAAGGCGAAGAAGCAGGTGGGATGAATTTCCACTCGACAGCATGGCTCCTCCTTCCTTTAGCTTTTATTTTCCTTTCGTTAGCTACACCTGACCTGCCCAAATGGAGTCACAGAATCATTTTGGTTGGGAGAGACCATTAAGATCAGATGGTTATTAGAGGTTGTTTATTTGTTATTATCATTTCTGCTCGTTATGGTTTCAAAGTACTTCTGTGCCTGTGAAGCAAAGTCCACAGCAATTGCTTCTCTTTCTTTCTCTTTTAAGGTGGTGACCACAGCAGAACCAATACACAGGACCCCCCCGTGCAACCTTCTGTGGTGATCCAGCACCTCCCACCCCACGGAGCAGCTTCCCACTAATTTCCAGGTAATTTCCATATAATTTCCAAGTAATTTCCTTGTCTTGGTCTGTTCTGGGGGTAGTTGGTGCCTTTTGTTACAAAGTCATGTCTCAAAGAGTTTAATTTATCTGAAGGTAAAATCAAAAAAAAAGTCACGTAACAAGTGAAACCCTCTAAGAATGTTGTGGACACCAAAAATGTACCAGTTTGTGACCGATTAGCTGCACCCTTTTTTTGCACAATGTCCTTTCAGTAATAGTACAAAGTCAACAAAGATGAAACACAGCAGTTTCAGTACAACTGTTACTTTATTTTAATGTGTAAGGAATTAAAAAAAGATAATTACTGTATCACCTGTATCTCTGGCATCGTATTTTATCTGGCCAAACTGCCCTGGCAATGGCAACAGCTGAATTGGGGAACCAGACCAGGACTCAGATCCTCCATTAGTTACTTTTGATCTGAACGCTGAGAAATAATATTTGATTTCTTGTGTGTAACAATGAAGTTTGGCACTATATAGGAGAAGAAGAGGTAACTTGGGTTTAATTATTTGATTCATACAGTTTACAGTTGTAGTGTGGTTAATTTCATTTGAAGCTGTAGTAGTTTATAAAGTGTCTGGGTAGAGGCAATGGTCACTTTTTAAATGGCACACGCCAACTTTTTAAGACTTTTTATTACTTGTGGGACATTAGGAACGTTCCTCCTTCATGTGCTTTGTGGGGTTTGTGTGCACTGTGACCCCAGCCTGGGCGCTTTCTCTTCCTTTTCCTGTAAAATCAGGGCGGTACGTTGTATAATGACAAGTCACCAAAAAAGAAAATCAATTTGTAATCTGATTTGAGGGTTTTGATTTCCTCTGATGAGTTTAAATTTCATTAAAAGCCACGTTATTCGAACATAAAAGAACTCCTTGAAGGGTAAAACGGGGAATTGTCTCAAAGGGTATAAAGAATCCAAACTCTTTTGTGCTGTTTATTCACGGCATTAATTGTGGGGTCCGGCGCGCGGTGTCGGGTTGGCAGATGCGCCGTTATCAGCCCCGCGATCTGCACGGGGAGGGGGCAGGAAAAGCACAAGGGCTCACATTCAGAAATCGTTCTTGGGCGTATTGACACTTCAGTTATCAACAGCCCTTATTATCTGCTTAGCGGCGGATCGCAGCTTGCCACTGACATAATAAGCTACAAATCACTGATGGGCCCTTTCTACATTCTCCTAATTGTGTATATGCTCTAGCAAAAAATTATCGCCGGGCCTCTTGTCTTGATGAGAAATTGACATTTTCTGGCGGAGCCGGGCGAGCGCCGTGCGGGGAGATAAGACTTATAGTTGTTTTAAAGGAGTGCAGCCATTCTTTCCGAGGCCTCTTTATTGCTCTAGTTGACCCACTTGATGAGTATGGATTTCATGAGGTCTTTTTCAGCATCTGAACTATAAAAGGTTCAGAATGACACCACCCCTTATAGACAAAAGATAACCTTGCCCTTTGAATATATTGATTCTTTATTAACTAGGCTGTTTAATGCAATGAAATGAGGCATTAGATTGAAGCCTATTTCAAGTGCTTTGAATAATCTTTAAAAGCTTGAAAGACTTTAAAAACCTGCTTTGCAATAATTGGCATATACTTTTAGAGACTCTGTTCCTTCGTTTTGATTAAGGGATTTTTATCATCTTCCTATGCCTAAACTCGCTACAGGCTGGCACAACGTATTTTCTCGCCGGGGCTATTACAGAGTTACAGATAGGGACGTGTTGTAGGTGGCGGATCGCTCTAGGACTTGTCATTCCTAGCACAAAATGTATTTTCTTTTGTATTTTCTTTGCATTGAAAGTCAGACGAACCGTTTAGATGCTCATTATTCAAACCTTTGAAACGAAACCTAAAAGGAGAAGCGCCAGTAGGCATCGTGCAGACTTTCATCCCTATAAACCATCTTATTTTTTAGCGGGACGCATCTGATTATGCCGCTGTTTAAACACGATACACAGATGATACATATGCAAAGTGGAACAATTGTCAGCGCATAAGAATAATAATAATCCAAAGTGCTCTGTATTTTTAACATCTATTTTCATCAAACATAAAAACTATGTAAATACTGGAGAAGAAAGGGAACATAGTTAAATAGCCTGTTTTTCCTTCTTTGTAAATTGCGAGTGCAGTGAGCTGCATCGCACTGCGTGGCTTAATTAATGAAGCGCAGGGTGATGAAGGAGAGAGCCGGGCCCACGGTGGCACTGGGAGCTATAGACATACACACAAGTACATACATTGAGTGGTACTCGGGAGCTCCGAGTTCCAGAGGATGAAATAGTTGTGGTCAGTATTATAATTAGCAAAAGCATTCGCTTCCTTATCGGCATTTACACAACGAGCGCGTCGACCTTCGGTGCCAAAGCGCCGCACGGAAAATTTGGGTTGTGCCGCGTTTAAAATAACTTTTCCTGTTTACAGACTTTTACAATATGACTTTAAAATAGAAAAAAAAAGAAATACTCTACGGTCACATTGGCTTTACAGAAGGGGTTCCGGTTAAATACTTCACCAAGGAGCAACAAGCTTGTCCCTCCTCATCATCCTCAGCATCGAAACCCCCGCTCCAAGGTTTGGGCTTTTTCTTAAGCGAGACATAAATTCCGATATTTAGAAATGAAACCCCCAGTGTTGCGATTTTTTCTTTTGCATTTAGTCACTTTTTTTTTTAATAATAATCAAACCAGATAAAATTACTAAAAAATGAAATTCACAGACAAGAAATACTTTAATTAAATATTGTGTAAAATGAACATTTTTTTATACAGTTAAATATATGAAAAAATGTACAGATAAAACAATCTTATTGTAGGGTCTTTAACAGTAAAATCTACCATTTAGTGAAGCTTTTTCCGTCTGGAGACAATGAAGCGATGGGTGCATTGACTAAGTCATCTAAAACACAAACAGGTTGCATTTATGAGGAAACTTGCAAACTTTCTTAACATGTACACGTGACCTTTTCTGGAGAATAAAACCTTATTCAGGCAAAACAGGACGGAGGTGACTCAGTTCCAAAGTGACTTCTCAGGCTTTTCCACTCAGCCAAGCGCCAGTGGTTGGCTCTCAATGGCAAAGGCAAGGCGTGCAGCAGCTTTCGCTGTGATCCGCTCCAGCGCTCTTTGAAACCCTTGACTAAAATGTGCATTTTTTTGCCCAGAAAGAAATTTAAAATTAAAAAAAAATAAAAAATAAAAAAAAATCCCTCCTTTTTGGTTAAAAAGTTGAATTCTGCTGCAGTTTGCAACGCGCTTCGCAGAGCTGAGGTTGCAAAGTAGTTAGTGCAAAGGAAAATAATGAATGGTAATAAAGGAAAAGAAACTCCGCGTTTCTCTGGCTGGATTTGGCACCAGCAGCCACAACACACGGCGGAGGTCGTTCCAGTTTCAATGTACAGTCACCTACGAGGCTGATACAGAAATCCCATAGAAAAAAGAAATAAACCTAAATAAACCAACCCCAAACATTGGAAAATGATGGATGATGGTGATTTCACGTGCAACCTTTCTCTCTTTTCACCAGGGCAGGGTTGGGGATGCAGAGTGCAGCAGAAAATCCACACAGAAAGGAGCGATTTCATTCTACCCCAGGTTTGTGCTTTTCTGTTTGTTTGTTTTTATACCAGAAATCACCCAAATGAAGTCGCGGCTATTGGCAATCGCGGTGTAAGCCTGTGGGAAAACAGCACAAAGCTTCTTCGGAGAAGTTCACTTTTAAGGCATCAGAGAAGTTAATGTGGCAAACGTTTGAATTAAAACATCAGAAGTGAATTTATTTGAAGCTTTAGGCCTCTGAATTTTGGCAGTAAACACGTTCAGCTCTGTGGCAAAGTCGTGGGTGGCAGCTGACAATGACTTTTTACAATCTTTAAAATTAAAATAAAATAAAATAAGAAAAAAAATTAAAAATAAAAAAAAGAAAATTAAAAAGAAATGCAACCACAAAAGAGATTCGTCTGTCTTGTGGCTGTATCACATGCACATATTCTACTAGTACTCATTACAGCCATGTGGCACAATTTTGATTTGACTATACAACAAACAACTTTCTTTTTTCAAAATTATTTGTTCTGATAACTTAAGAATAATACAAAAATAAACAATGAATTTGAATTTTCCTCAAAAATAATAAAAAAAAGGAAAAAAAAAAAAAGGATGGAAAGTCTAAATAATAGCAACTTTATGAAGTACAAATGAAATGTACGGACGCTCATTTATTTTAAAGGAAAAGATGAAGGCAGCGGTTCTTGGCTTAATGCTTCTCTCAGCATTGCAACACCAGGCCAGAACAAACCCAATACCAGGCCAGAACAAAACCCAATACATACAGGAAAAAAAAACCCAACAAGATGAAAAGCAATATACAAAATCTCAAAGATAAATACAATATTTATAGTCGATATGTTACAAAATAAATTCCCTTAGTGACTGCAAGTGTTTATGTGAAAGAAAGTGTTGCAATGAATAAGACTATTTTATTCCTTATAGGCTCCATAAGGAATAAAATTTGCTTTTCTAAATATTTAAGTGGATCTGAAAAAAATTCAAGACAAGTGTATAAATATTTAGCTACAACTTTGGCAAAATCACAAAAGTCTACAATTTTATAACCACATACAAAACACATTAGGGAAGAAGGATCTAGAAGTCAAAAGGACAATTTTCTGGTACAAGAAACATAGACTTCACAGTAGCCTAAGAATGCAATAGTATACAGTGCTAGCAAAAGTTGAAAAAATGTTGCAGCTCACACTTGCTCAACAGGAAGCTCTAGCAGTGGAAGTATATCTTGGATAACCAACAGACAGTAGCAATTTTCTCTCTTTCTCTGTCAGTGTGCTTGTTGAAGGCAAGAGAATTCAATATCAAAGTTACCATTTCTAACTACAATAAGTTACAAAGTTCCATTTCATTAAGATGAAGTTAAGCAATGATCAACCCTCCCGCGCCCGCCCCCACCCGCTTTTTGCTTTTCTAATCATATATTCATCCTTTTTTTTTTTATTCTTTTTTTTTTGTATTTTTATGTTTTTTCCAGTTGGATGGCTCGGAACCTCCTTGGCCCCCTTTGTTCCACCACAAAAAAATATTTCACATTATAGAGATACACAACCATTGTGAATCTAGTTATGAGTACAGAAAAATGTTCGGAGGCATTTTTCATCAGTGTTTCATGATAATCAAAATGGTGCATCCACAAAGTTTCTCCCAACACATAGCAAGTACTAGACATAGCCAAGACGTAATCAGAAACTTTATACAAAATAGGCGTCGCTTTCTCCTTATTCTTCAGGACTGAGAAATGTGAAAATATGAGAAAAATTCAGTCAATAAAATGGAATTGTTCATGAAGAAGTAGGTTGTTTGCATGTAGATTCTTAATAGTTTAAATAAAATCTTTAAACAAAGTCTTTTTTTTTTTCTTTTTTTTTTCCTTTTTTTTGTAGCATTTCGGTTTGTTGCTGATTCTGTGTGAAGATACTGTTTCCATCAGCATGTCTTAATATACTAAACTTGTCCCCTAAGCCCGTCCTCTGAAGCTTGGTCGTACGGTAGGTAAACAAAAGTGACTTTACATTGGCGGGACTACAAGCCCAGACATCGCTGAAAGGGAAAGAAACAGAAAACAAAAGAGAAGAAGAAGAAGATCAGGCGTTATTAGCACGTTCGTGTAAGGCACGTCGAGTTCAACGCAACCGCGATGCTGGGGACGGGGGATGCAGCGCCGGGACCCTCGGGCCGAGGGACCGCGGACATGGACTTTTCCCCACCCAGTGCTCCTTGGGGCTTCACATCTGAGGGGGTTTTTGTACCCGGAGCATCCCGAATCCCAGCTAAGAGTGAACTGGGGACCAGGTTCTGGGAGTTGAGGAACACCATGGTTGGTCCTGGTCATGTCTCACATCCCTCGGGGACGTCCCTGCAGTGGGAACCCACCAACTGCTGCGTCCAACCACAATGTCCAGCCACTACATCCAACCACCACATCCAACCACCGCATCCAACCATTGCATCCAACTGTTGCGTCCAACCACCACATGCAACCACAAAGTCCAACCACCGCATCATGCCCAGACCCGGCACCTGTCTAGAAAACCTAATTTCCCACCATTTTACTGGACAAGAGCGGGGCTGAACAAGCTGAGGACTAAGACCAAAGTGAGGTAACCTACTCCCATTCTCAACTCTGGAGACCAAGTGCCATAAAAAGGCACAAGATCAATATCCTTGACCGGTATCTCCTTATTTTTTTAACAGATAAAGCCTGAGGTACCAACATCTACTGCTTTTTTTCCTAGTTAACTCTTTGGTAGAAACATAATTTAGACAGTCTTTAATTTTAGTGTTGTTTAATTTTTGCCATGATGATATTTCTCATTAATTTATGTACAACAGATATTAATAAATTTGTTCGTGTAGTGATGTGAACTTCAATTTCTCAGTTCATTAATTTCAACAATATTAATTTATTTCAGATTCGCTGTTACGGCTTTACGGTTTGGAAGAGCTGGGTATGTACACATGCCATAGGTAACGTCACCTCCTGCAGCAGCCGGGGCTGCGCCACCAGAATTTGCTCCAACTCTGGTCCAGCTGTGCCAGCTGTTGCAAAGGACTAGTGCTCAGTAAAACACCTCTCAAGTGATGCTCTTGACATAGGTTAAAGTTTTCCACCTCTTCTACCTTTATGCCCCAATTAAATGTATCAAAAGTGTCAAAATTAAAATGGAAGCTATTTTTCGTTGTTAATAATACTTCGTGTTTAAACCTAAGCACTGACTGAATTACAAAAGTCAACTGGAGAATAGCACGTACATTGGAAGAGACCTTTTCTACCCAAAATATTTAGTTTCCGTATCATGTTTCCACTAAATCTGTGAGTTTTTGGTCCTTGGGATGCCTGGCACCGCATAAGCAGCCCAGAGAGGTTTGGGTACATGGGGGGCATCTGAACTGGAGACATGGGAACTCATTTTGGGCTGGTTTTGTACAACCATCAGTTGCCCAGGACATCAAGATCACCACAGGTCAACCGAAAATATAGGGTCTTTCCATCATACTTTAATGAACAGCACATCACTATTTGGTTCTAATTCCCTGCACATCTTAATCACACGTTTGTTGTCATCTCATGTTTGGCTTCTGCTGTGTGAAAATTTAGGTTGTCTGCCGCTTATATTTGTAAGGGAAAAAAGCCTGAATTCTTTGTTTTAAATGGTGGAGTCGTTCTTGTTGAATTCTACCTGTGGCACAATGGAAGGGGGCTACAAAATTGCTGCTCCAGACATTTATTTCACTATTTAGTTTAGTAGCAACATTTGATAATTGCGGATTTCTGCAGCGCATTTCCTGCAGTGCAAATTGGTACCAAATGCTGCTTTAAAGAAAAATGGGGTGGCTAGTTTTTTAATAATAATTTTGATAGTTTCATCCAGGGAAAGGCCAGAAAATTAAGCAGAATGCAATTTTAAAAGAATATAGAGAACCTTTAGCTCTGCATTACGATCATAAAGCTTAACCAGAGAGCAATATCTTTCACAATCTATAAAAAGTAAATTACAATTGAAAACTGAATTTTGAACACATATTATACTTCCAACTTTACAGCGAGACAGCACTTTCTCGCTAAAAAACATGTTTTATACCTTATATGTCTATTGTTTTAAGCAGGAAAAGGCCCTCTGCCCTATGGAATCCATACACTGCCATCCTGCTCTCAACAAATATTAAGCATTAATGTTTCTGATCATAGGATATGCAGTGGAAGGTGCTCCTAACCTCGGCTTTGGATGTCTTTAGGAAGAACGTGACTCCCCTTGTTGGCTACAGACCTCTCCATGTTCATGCTTTGGCACTAAGTCCTAAACCTCAGAGTGGCCTTTTAGGGACGTCCTTCCTAGTGCAGGATCTATTGTGGTGGGCTCGGGTGGTCCTGATGCTCCCACAAGCCAGAAGGTAGAGCAGCTCCACCTCTGCTTTAGACCATGTGAGGAGACAAAATGGTCCATCTGAGCTCCAAATAGAGCTTCATAGTTCTGCTTCTGCTTCCTCAGCATCGTAGATGTACCAACAACAGCATTTTTTTTGGCACATAGACAAATCCTACAGTGAGGATTGATTTCATGAACCCCTAAATCCCTGCGAAAGGATTAGTCGTGTCTGGGGGGCAGTTACTTGTTGGGTTTTGCCATGCTCTCATCTGCCTCTACCTCTTCACAGTGCTAACAAACCTTCAGAGAAATTACTAAAAAATGGGAAGAAGAAAGCAGAAACCCCCTAAATAACTGTACAGGTAAAATAAAGTGTAAATGAGTAACTCCTGCATTGCTGGCTCTTCTCTATGATGTCTCATGAGGGAAGCGTATGACAACTTCATCCCTGTCTTGCCAAATTCAGTCCAAGGCACTGGCTGGGATGTGTGGGGACAGCTGGGTGAGGTGGTGTCATCCTGAAACCTCTCCTGAGTTCTGTCTGGCTTCACTCAGTGGCTCTGGTTGGAATCGGTGCCGGTGCCTCTGCTGGGATGGGGAAGGAACTCGCCAAAGAGATGCTGCTTGCAATTGGATTTTTCTCTCAGTCCGAGGGGACTTGAACCTGCCTAATGGTTCTATGATTTTACCTTTTGCTAGGGTACCCTAACTCTCGCCATATGGACCATCAACTACTTTGCAGAAATAAATTAACTTTTTATCATAACCCTGGAACTCAACGCTCTAATTACCAGACCAGAAAGATGTTCTTGCTGTTTCTCTGAGTCAGTTTTGCTTAGCACAAAACTATTCAGTTTAGCTTTTTTTCCCAAATGTCTATTAATTTTTGAATGAATCAATTACCGAACCAAAACCCGAGGTTTCTGCACATCCCTACATCTGGACACCTCCGTGCTTCTGAAGTGCTGAGTGGGGTGGGCACAGCAAGTCCTGGGGACAACTAACCTTGAGCTTTAGCAACACCCATGAGATGCTGGACTTCATTAGGGGTGACACCAGCCCTGCAGCTTGGATTGCAGCACCCTAAGACCCGGGGCTGAAGGGATCTTCCAGCCTTCCGTGGGCTGTCTGGGCCTGGAGGCTTAGTCCAGAGCTGCGCTGGCCTCAGCCTAAGAGCTAACTTCAGGGCCTGGTCAACACAATCAATATTGGTTGGTTTGAAATCGTACACTGGGCTTTTATACAAGGAGCGTTTTATAGCTGAGGATGGAGATGGGTGGTCACTGGGGGCTTGGGGAGGTGCCAAGGGAGATTGGGTGCTTAGTGCAGGCATTTAACCCCCCCAGTCCTCCTAAAAATCCCACTTTGCAATAATCTAGACCTTTTAAGCACCTGATACCTTGAATATCTGATGGGAAGCCTTTTATTTACATACTGAAATTACCGAAGTTTAGACCAGTTTAATTTAGGTCTTTAAATAATTTTTTTTTAGAGTAAATCAACATCAATGAGTTAATGAGAACATATATAAATACCTACTACAGAACAGCTAAAGAAGAGCTGTTCAGATCTAAGCTGTGTTACCTTATTTTATTATTTTATTTTCTTTATTTTACTATTTTATTTTATTAATTTTATTTCAGTATTTACTTTTTATACTACTGTCTTTTTATAAAAAAAGTGGGACACTGCATTATTTTATGAATGGATGATCTTTTCTAAGAACATTCCTTACACCTGGTATAGTTTTCTGCTTACAGTAACATAGTACAGCTTGCCCTAAAGACATATGCATAAAGACATATATTCATCTAATTATCCTTTCCTTTAACGTCCCTCCTACCGTAAGATTTGTGTAGCTGGATCCTCAGCCCTTCATTGACCTGAGTGCATAAGAAGCTCTCAGATGCCTCTTTGGGCCAAGAAGTTAAGAACAAGCTACAGCGACACCCAGGTTGAGATCCTGGTCTGGAATGGCCGGGATTTCTGATGGACAGGCAGTTCTGTGGGATTGGGTCTCTCCAAAGTGCCTTAAGGTACATACCACAAAATGCGGGTGTCCAGAATTAGTTTGGCAAATCTAAATATCTGTCTTCATCTGTTTGCCTGCGAGTGCTCATCACACCATAAATGCTATAAAATAAATAATGTGGCACTACCTACATCTTAACTAAGTCAAGAGAAGTGACGACCTCCCGGGTAAAGTATCTGCAGCCCTTTCTGGTTCAGTTTTCTGCACTGTGCAATGAGGCTCATGATTTGTAAAACAGAGGCAAACAAACCTTTTCAACGACTCTAATGCATCTGACAATAATATCTTCTAAACGTTACATGTGCCGTAAAAGGGAAGACTTCTTTGTTCATATTTTTATTCTTCCACCAAACGCACACTGTATCGCAATTCCTCCTGCCCCACTCCCAGCAGGTGACCACGGAAATTCTGCAACTGATTTATAAATTGCTCATTACACTACCCACATGAAATCACACAGATTAAAAAAATGCAGAAGCTTAAAATTGCCTGCCTTAATTAAAATATTTAGTTGTTCATTTAGGGAAGAAACCACTCTACCACCACAGTAAGAGAGTGAGCTGGGACCACCAGAGCATGCAGACTCACCGCTCAGGGGGGCACCTAGTCCAAGGGAAGGTTAATTCACTGGGGAAGAGCTTACCCTGATTTACACTGAGCTGAGGTATTGGAAAATAAGTATTGCACCATATGTAAAATGAGGAGATCACACCGCGTTATGCTGGAATGCTGCTGGTGTTAAACATCCATCGAAACGTGCTCAGAAAGCGTATAAACACAAGGAGTGCACAAAACCTCTGAGAAGCGTTCGGGTGTACCGTCTTACTTTAAAACTTAAAGCACACGGGGAAAATGCCAGAAAAGCAGCTGATGTTTTGTCTAGTACAAGTATTAAAAGTAAACTAAGATTTGCTTAAAATCTTAGCGTACCATTTCCACTACCCTATTTCTTCTGCTCTTACATCACTATGAGAGCAACCTGAAAATACAGCGAAGTACCTTTCTCCCAAATAAGCGGTCTGGGCTTAGGTGTATAAAAAGCAATAGACAGAAAATTGAGAGAGATCCAGCTCACCTTGAAGTCCATTTCCATTTGCACTGGTGCAAGATGGTGGAGGAGAGGCTTGGGGCCTGACAACAGGAGCAAAGGCGCTCTTTTGTTTCACTGCAGAGATGACATTGGCAGGTGAGAATGAGAAAATGCCGTGTGTACTGCTACAGTTTGAAGGGAGGGTGACCGAAGAGGCTGCCATGGTAGGGCTTGACGGCACTACTGCAATAAAGCAAAAATAATCAGGACTCAGATTGAGGTTTTCACGGCAAACACGGAAAAAGAGAGTGATAGGGCCTTGCCTCTTAAAATATAGATATATATATATATATATAAAATATATATAAAAAAAAAAGAAAAAAAAATGAAATGCCTTGGCTTGGCCACTCTCTGGATAACAGGCAAACTCTTTTGTGTTGGACTTTCTTTACAAATCGTGCAGTCCAATTTTTTTATTCTTTTTTTTTTTTTCTATCTGAGATTGTATTATGGCACAAACAGATCAATTTATCATATTCATTTTTACGTCCAGCCTCCAGAGTCACCCCTCCTTTTATCCAGTAGCTCACAATAGAGGAAATCAAAACAATGCAAGTATTTGATTTTGTAGTAAATATGAATCTATATGATGATGTGTTACCAAAAATAGACACTTACTGCCGTAAGGAGAGTTAGCTGAGGAGCCATTAAGAAATCCAGGGGAACCTGGTACACCTAGATTGGGCATGCCGGCATTGCCATATCCATTCATGCTATTGCTGACTGTGTTGTAATTGGACTGCTGAGGAGTACTGCTGGGAACATATCCTCGCGGGGAAACACTGCTTGTGTTGCGACTGTAACCTACTGTGTTAGAAACCCCCCCACCCCAAAAAAATAATGTTATTTTATAAGATAGACTTAGGGCTGGGGGGTTTCCTCATGCAGCATATATTACACAGTTTTAATTGATTGCACAGCTTTGCTCTAAGTTGTCTCTTACTGCCCTATCAACTCTTGCAGTTGGAGATAACCTTATCACGCCAACCCTACTTAAATCATCTGCGAGCACTCTATGTTGTGTCTCCTCTTAGCACAGACAGCCAACAAAAGCTCTCTTCGATCCAGCTGTGGCAGGTGCCTTCGCGTTTGTCTTTAGGAGCAATTACCAACAGGCTCGAGTCGCGCTTT
Organism: Nesoenas mayeri; assembly: GCF_963082525.1. Classification (NCBI taxonomy): domain Eukaryota; kingdom Metazoa; phylum Chordata; class Aves; order Columbiformes; family Columbidae; genus Nesoenas; species Nesoenas mayeri. Next base: position 38,757,522 of record NC_137551.1, read on the forward strand.
GTACCAGCGCGCTGCATGAGCTTTCGGCCTCTCCGGCCCTTCAAATGCCAGAGCTGACACGACAAACTTGTTTTGTTTAAAAAGGCTGTTTTGGGGTCTTCGTTTTATGATTGATAATTTTATACTAACGACAAGCTCGTACTTGCGTAAGGTGAACCCATCGGTGAACACTAATTCAAGATCGAGTACAGAATTTTGTAAGGCTTATTAGCTTGGAAATGCGTTCAAAGACAATCTTGGTAGAAGAGGAAACATAGCAGAATCAGGATTTTAAACAACAGTTTGTTCCTATCTGAGCAATCAATTTAATCATTACTTTGCAAGCAAAAAATACAGGTTCGAACATATCTAATAATCCTGTTTCCCTCCTTTCATTAGTATCAAAATTAATTTTAAATGCAATATGCTACATGCATTTTCAATTACAACAGGTAAATTAAATCAACTATTACTTTTATTAGTAACATATATGTCACACATGCCTATAAACAAAGTATTTTAAAATCACAGACATCCAATTAGATTCATCTGTGTAAATATTCCAAAACCAGGTGGAGATACCCAGACATAATTAATTTATAATAAACATACACCTTGTATATTTACTGGGAATAACAAAGAGCTTTCTACACTTTGCCAGTTTGTTTTTGCTTTGTTTTTTTTCCACTGGAGGTGCTTTACGATAACAGTAAACGAAAGAACAGGAAGAATTAAACATTACGAGAAAGTTAAAGACGGCATTTCATTACGCGATCAGACATATGACTACAGGGAGAAGGAAAGAGGCAGAACGCAGGGGTGACATCAGCGCGGATTGACAGCCAAGAGCGTGAAGGATTAACTCTTGAAACGCCACCTACCTTGGTCGTTGGCTTGTGACGTCTCGGAGACGTTGACGGCGAGCTGGCTGCTGAAGGAGTTCACTCCCATCATCCCGGTGTGCGCTGGAGTGTTGGCGAGGGTGGGGATCTGGTTGTGGTTGCGGGGCACGCTGTATAACGCCTCGGCAATGTCAGCCGCCCGTTTCAGGATTATTTCCTAGAAAGACGTAAAATAAGCACTGACAACTACGAAGCTGCTTTGCACAAACAGTCCAAGTTGCAATAACATTCAAATTTACAGATGAGATTCATGTGAAATTATACGTACATACTGAAACAATATGCAATTTCACATCAAGACAGTAAGTATAAAGAAATAAAGAAATTAAGGCAAAATCACGGTTTAGCTCTGTAAGCCGTGTGAAAATGGTGCGTCTCCTCTATTCGTCCAGAGCAGTAGATGCGTTTCCAGCAGTTTGCAAAACACAGTATATTTTATCCGCTCTGTTTAGCAGATTTCTTTAGGACTTCCCATTAGTCACTGTATATTTTGGCCCAAGTTCAAGGTTATTCTCTTGCCTTGATGATTGCTTATGCTTTTGGCACCTTGCGCTTAATTGTCATTTCTGAGAGGCAAAACTAGCGGGGAGAAGAGAATGGGAAGACGGAACGTTTCCCTCGGAGCGTCGCATCGCGCCCGCCTGCCCTGGAGGCGGCCGCACAAAACCAACGTGCCGGTGCTCTGCCAGCTTTGCAAAGAGCACGGATTCATTTACATGCGTAGGCGCGTATACAAAGACTGCATGGGTGACCTACCTGGTTGTTATGGGGCATCCCATATAGGGCTTCGACAAGGTCTGCCGCTCTCTTAAGTAATACTTCCTAAAGAAAAACAGACAACCTGCGTTACGTTTCATGAAATGCTGCCATCGTTCTAAGAAGAGAAGAAAAGCACAATCGCGTTGGTAGTTTGCAGCGGCATCTGTAATTACGAGGACCTGATAAAGTGGGCAAAATATATCACATGCTATCCTGGTGCTCTTGCTATATTTAGTGGACGTATTACAAAGATAGGAAGGTATTTTGTTTTGGAGGAAAACGCTGTTTGTGGTTTGAAGTCAAAGTGAGATAGGAGCCTAAAAATAATATTGCATTTTACATCCAGCTGTTCAATTATGATTGACTAGAAAAGGTGTTTGGTGCTGTAGCATGTAGCTCTAGTGCTGAATTAGTGAAATCAGTGCTTGAGGTTTAATGATGTAGTCTTATGGGTATTAAACAAACAAACACATGGTAGAGATATGAAAGGCACAGGCATCACATTTGGCTGTTAATTCCTAGCACTTTAGTGGTGAAGAACAATAAGTAATTTTCCATATCTTAATTAAACTGGCAGAGTCCTTAAAGACAACATCTCACCCCTAATTCATGCCCCAAATTTGCAAGTGAGTTCAATGCTTATTCCTCTTTATTTTGAACAATAAAGTGAATTAACTTGGGTTAATCTAGTTCTTTCATAATGACATTAAGAAATTTTTCAATTAACCTC
>NC_137551.1:38772391-38777391 GCF_963082525.1 Nesoenas mayeri
TTGCTGAGTCTGGAGCCCCTGCATCCAGCCCTCAACCAAGGAACACTACGTGCAGCAGCACAGCGTGTGCCCCGGCCTTGGGAAGGACAAGATCCCATGGGGAGCCCAAAAATCATGCAGAACTTCGCAAAGAAATATTAAAAGAATATATCAAAAAAATCGGTGGAACAGGAGCGCTCATTTGTAGCTTTCACATCTTTGAAGACAAATGTCAGTTTACTCAGTTCAAGAATAGCTTGTGCCTTTCAGAGTCTTTTGTAGAGTAGGTCAGAACATCTCCAGCAGAATAGATTTTGTACTAAAACTAAGAAATGAGGGAAAAGGCTTCCTGGCCAGTTCCAGTCACCTACCAAACCAGCCTCTGCCTTCTTCCTGCAGGAAGGGAGGAACAGAGGAACGAGGGGAGGAAGGAAGAAAGCCAGGATGCGGGGCCAGATAATTATCAAAGAAACAGAGCACATGCATCTTCCACAAATGTGTAGTAAATTATGGTTTAGTTACACTATATATCTAATAATCTGTCCCCTAATCTTGAAGAGGAGTGGAGGCTCAGCAGGGCTTGTGCACCCTCACTGCCAACAAGTGCCTGATGGGGAGCCCTTGATGGGGGCTCCAGTCCCATCACCCCCAGCCCTTCTACTCGCCACCCAGCCAGTGCTCAGGCACCTCCTGGCCTCTGCAGACTGTCCCACCGCAGGACTGGGCTCTTTGACAGCCCTTTGGGTAGGTGGCACCCGGTCACAAGTGAAGCACTAATATCTGCGTGACCCTGGATTGCGCAAGGACACCTGTGTTTCCACTTTTCCCGAGAACAATTGTTTTTCAAGGTCTTATGTTTGCCAAAAAAAATCATTACCATCATAATAGCTACAAATTTGCTTTAAATGAATTAACGAATGAATGAGAGGGAGAAAGCAAGGGAGGAAAGAAATTTAAAAATATATATATATAAAGAAAAGGTGAGGCAAGATGGCAGCCCAAATAAAAAGGCATTGTGTTGGCTGGGGCAGTTTGAGCAAACTGGGGCACACCATGAAGGTGAGGGAGCGTGGGCACCCGTGCTGAGCTCCTCAGAGCTCTCCTCCCGGACAGGGTGAGCGCTGTAGACAGCAGACTTCAAGTTCTGTGCATAAAAGCTAAGGCAGAACTACAGAACCGGGAGAGTCCTGCAGGTCTCCCAGCACAGTGCTGCCAGCAGCCGTCTCATCCATCATTTCAGTCTAGACATCAGGAAGGAATTTTTTACACTGAGGGTGGTGGGACCCTGGCCCAGATTGCTCAAGGAGGTGGTGGATGAACCATCCCTGGAGACATCCCAGGCCAGGCTGGACGGGGCTCTGAGCACCCTGAGCTGGTGGAGATGTCCCTGCTCATGGTAGGGTGGGACTGGATGAGCTTTGAAGGTCCCTTCAACCCAAACTACTCAATCATCACCCTCTCTGAGTCTGCCCATGCTGCTCATTGCTTCCACTGGCACGGCTGGGGCTGAAGCAAGGCAAGTCCAAAGCACAAGGATGCTGCGTGCTCAGGAGTCCTCTCCATAAGGCAGCAGTTGGGTTCAGTGACCCTTACATACCAAGCAACCCCCCTCAAAGAGAGGTGCTGAAAAGCCAACCTGAATTTGATGCAACTGTGCGGGAAGCACCGGTTCTAGTGCAAGCTCCACACTCTTGCCCCTATCAAGGGGTACTTGTCACCTCCCCAGTACACAGACTGGAGCTCATACACCCGCTGCTTGTACATGCTTCCCCACAGCATCCCCCAAGGCCACCGGATGGGTTTCTGTCTGGATGGACCACGTGTCCAGGCCCTGGAGAGCAACACTACGAATGGTTTTATGGGGAGGAGCGGTCCTCAAGTCTACAAGGACATCCTAAGGCACCATCCCAACCTACTGAATTGTACAAACACCATTCTGCTGCTTTTACAGATATTTAGAGTCAGCAATACTGGATTAGAAAAATGTATTTAAGAGGTAGCATGAAGTAGCAAATGGGAACCATGTAAAGTAAACCCACCCGCAGCATATGTGGTGTATTGGTTAACTGAGTTATCACATCAGACCACATCATTCATTTCAGCCTAATGGAGAACAGCCTGCCACGTAAAATATCTGCAGATTTACCAGGATTTAAACATATGTCAAAAGAGCAGATCATGAGGAATTAAGGATCCCACCAGTAAGAAGCCAGATCTTACCAGTGGTTAACGTGGAGCATTGCAAAGCAGGGGCTTAGCAGGATTTCAGCGAAGAAGGAAAGGAAACCCACGTGATATTGAATAGCAAATGCTCCAATCATGCCACGAAGTACCACAGTTTAATGCATACGTAACCATAATAAGACATGGTATTTCATGAAAGCAACGTGATATGACTAGCAGGACAAAGTTTCCTACTCCAAAAAATGATTGCTGATTTGGTAAAGCATTTCACTACTGTGGTGCTACATTAAAGCAACAAAACATTACATTTCAACTATTTAATACTCCAAGGTATTTTACTAATTAAGATAAACTGGCCTTGCATCTGTTTTTATGCTTGTTGTATTGTTTGGGAGTTTATTCCTCTGCTAGACCTCATAGCTGAATAAATACCTTCTTACAAGCAGATCTGTGTGGGTCCATCGCCCTCCTCTTGCTTCCACACACACAAAAGTTGGAGAATTATGCTGGAATTGTGCTGCTAGAGGCTGTGAGCACAGAAGCCCCTCCGGCTGAAAGCACCAGCCCTGTGCCCCCCAGCTGGGTTATAAGGTGCTGCATCCCCTGCCCAAGGAGCTGATGGAGCTGATGGGCAGCAGCTGCCGGAGGAAGCCCAGGAGGCACCGATGCTCTGCGGGCGGAGGATGCACAACCCAGGGCTGCAGGCCTTCCGAAATACAAGAATTTCAGGTGTTCTGCTGAAAACTCTGCTTGAGCACAGCAAAGGGAAAGCTGCTGGTTTGCCTGTCTTCCCTGGCTCAGCTCTTCAAAGGTATTTATCCGTCTCAGAACCCTGTGAAATCTGTGATGCTTCAGCAAACATCCCTAAGAGCCGATATTCTGCGCAACTTCTCTCCATTCATATTCGGTAGCGATCACCCAGCGTAAGAATATAATGCTGCCATATTTTAATGTAATATTTAGACAAATAGGATTTATAATCAGATCCTGCATGTCATCTAATGTGGCTTTTACAACACTATTCCTCTGCCATAGAATAATTTTAAACAAAAATATATCTTACTCAAAGTTGTGAAATCTCTGTATTACCTGCGGATTTTGGAAAAAACACCTCCAATCGCTAACTGAATTCAATGAGCCTATCAAAAAATCTTTATTAAATGCTTAAGCACAGTGGATGTTTCAACGTTATAAATAGAAAGCCCGTGTTATTAGTATTCTGTTTTTTCAGAATTGTGTAAAACTATTAGTGTAGTTTTCAGTGATGACTTAAAAACATTTCCTTAGTACAAAATAATTGTATTTTTTGTATACTAAAATGATTTGGCTTACAGAAAACTGAAAATGCTGCAGGTTTTCACTCGGGTATCTGACAAGACTAAAAAGAAAAGTTTTCTGAGGAGCTATACTGCACATTCATATTTAAAGAGATGTTCTCGAGATAGCGTAAAATAAAATTCCTTCCCCTCTTGATAATTGTATGTATTGGAAATAATGTAATTAAAAATATAAAGCTATCCAGTCCTAGACTGCAACTTTCAAGCTTGTAAAAGACGGGGATAAGCAAGAAGGCGCAGATGGGCGGTGTGAGCATCCGCGTCCCTTCTGACCGCTGGACGCGGAGCGGGGACCCCTCCAAACCAGAGGCTGTACTGGCGTCCACCCACCGGCCTCCAGCGAACACCCCACGAGGAACAACCACCCACCCTGAGCTCTCCCAGCCACACAGCTTCATGTGGGCCCAGGGAAAGTTTGTGTGTTTAAAAATCAATAGTCATCTACAGTCATTTCTGTTCAGCTTGTGAATAACAACTACATTGACTAACAACTCTTGTGGCAATATCTGTGTTCCATATGCTTACGAAATGGGGTTAAAATTTTTTTTACATACATTAGGTTTTATTATGAAGCTACATAATGGACAACGTCTTAGAAATTGTTTTAAAATACAATAATGGGCATTCAACGTATTTTTAAAACACAGATTGATTTTCTTTCTTTAGCAAATTGCATTCACCATAGTTATGATAATTAATTTAAATATATATATATATACCCGAGGCTTCAGGCCCATGCTGGTGTCTTCAAACCAACCTTCCTGAAAACCACCCAGCCAAAAGAATGTGCCTATAGGACACAGACTGCCCAGCAACTAAGGTTTGATATGAAAACATTACAAAGCTTTTTAATTACCGCAGCAGCACTGTAATACACAGCGCTAAAAGATGTTCCGAAATATAATAAACTCGTTATTAACCCTGAGCTTCTGGGTGTTTTCCTTATTTCCATGTTGTGTTACACTCAATGCAAAGGCCATGAAGTCAGTGGATGTGTTTCTTTTCAGCCCAATAGCACTTTGTTGTGGGTACAAATGGATTCAATGGGAATACTGGTGTAGGCATGTAGAATACAGTAGTAACCAGCCCAAACCAGACTGGATATCTTCCAGTGCCACCCAGATTTCTCTCTCTGCTACCTTGCTTTCATAATACAAGATGTACCTTTTCAGTGAAATATGTTATTTCCACTCCTTTCACCTTTTTCCTTTGATTCAAAACTTTGAGAAGTTTTTAGCCTGAGTATTGCAATCAGGCTATAGCGATAAAAAATAGCAATAAAGCTAAATTTATAGAAATAAAAATAGCATGAGACAGTTTAATACCCAAGGAACTGATTTTAGTGTTTAACTGGACACTACCTACAAAAATAAAAAAGGAGAAAAGCATTTCCTCCCCCTTCTCCGAGAAAACAAGGTAAAGGTCTTATTCAGCACTCAAATTTTCCTGATTATTACGTGAAGCCGCGATGACCCTTTTGTCCTTTTTTTGTTTAAGATG
>NC_137551.1:38779891-38782391 GCF_963082525.1 Nesoenas mayeri
ACAAGCGAACGACGCACTGTTCGATATATATTAAAACAACTATTGTACCCAGTTATTAATTTGCACTATTCGCTTTTAAATGCAGCAAATACCTCATTAATTTAATTTTAGGTGCCCACCAGTTTATATTGCATTTTACAGTCTAGAAGGCAATTTACTATTAACTGGCAATTACATACAGAATGATTGTTAATTCTGCTCCTAAGTGCTAGCTGCTTGAAAATTGTTATCTCTCTCTAATTTTTGACCTCCTTACAACAGGGGTGAGCTACTCTGGGAATACAAAGGACTAGTAGAGAAGAGCTGGACATGTCATTTGTGACTCATTCTTTTAATTCACCGTGCTAATCAACTGAACTGCCACCGTCTCCCAAGGTAATTGTATCTTTATAATAGTTGAAAGCAGCGGGCAAAAAGGCACGGATGGATGGGGAAAGGCCTGGGCTCTGCCTGCTGAGCTCTTCCTTCCGCGGGAGCCTAATGGGGGCTTGGGAGAAAAATCTGGAACTTTCATATCTCCGGACCCCGATGGTTTAATGTCTCAACTTGTCTGCTCACAAAGGTTTTGTACACCACACTCCGCTCGTGTTTCATTATTCCGCAGCCTTGTTGCCCTATGGCCCGCCTCCTGCCGGGAAGGTTAAATGTGAGAGTGCCAAGCCAGCCTGCGAGCATGGTGGGACACCGATGGGAAACAGATGCCCTGGGGATCCAGCCCCTCCCTCCGCCGGGGCTCCATCATTTTCATGTTCTGAAATACAGCGAGGCTGGGCTTGGCTCTCAATGGCAGCTGTAATTTCCAAAGGCTGGCTCAGTCACCCTATCGCTTCAGGATAAAGCAAAGCAGGCAGAAGTTTCTCGGGCAGGCAGGCGCTGGCTCTAGCTTTGTATTTTCTTTTTGCTGGCTTTTGTCTCCCTGAAAAGGTATTTTAAATATATATTCCCATTGAAGTCTTGTTAGTAATGTAAGTTGATTACAACTTAATTCCAGCAGGAGAAGCTCCTGACATTCCCACTAGTCTTTTGAACATCTTCGCTTAAAGACAAAAGACAACCCCAGGAAAGAAGGAACGAATGGTTTTCCTGACAGCTTCATGCATATTTGCATTTACACATTAGAAAGAAGTTCAAAACAGCAAAATTTGCCAAATTTGCAAAATCCACACCTAAGAAATCAGTTTAAGACATCGCTCTGAAGCAATTCAAAATTCCAGGGCTGTGCAGCGAGAGCCAGACCGTCATCTGGTTCGAATCTGCAGCGCTTCCCTGTGTGAAATGGAACCGCACCAGCTCGCAACAGCTAAAGGATCTGGAACTGAGTCTAAGGCTTTTAGTCCATTCATTTTTTATTGTGCTGAACACTTATCTTAGCTAAATAATCATACTTGTCAGGATCCTGTGCTGAAGCTTTGCACGGCCTGTGTTCATAAGGGCGTTTTTAAGGTGTAACCAGAGGTTACCACCTCTGCAGCAGAGTACAGAACAACATCCACTTTCCAGATATGTTGTTAGCACCAAAAGCACCATGGGCTCCACCACCCCATTTTTTAACTCCGGTAACAACCCACAGGGAAAGATCCAGAAAACGTAAATATTCTGTCCCTCGGCAGCCAGAATGAGGCGCCCGGATGTGCACACGAGCATTGGTTTTGCTCAGGTTGTGATTTCTTTGGGGACAGCTGGAAGACAGAAATCTCAGGTGTCACCTTCCCTTAAAAGTTCATTTTCAGGGAAAGATCTGAGGCAGACAGAAAAACACAACCACGATGTGTTACCTGTTTCAAAAGTCCTAGCTTAAAACTACCCAGGAACGCACTTTTCCCATTAGATCTAAATTAATAGATAGAAACAGTTGTAGTCTAGTGGGAAAATATTCATCAAAATGCACATCATCTGCACATCATCTGCAATCTGCATTATCTACCCAATAAGCAGCAAGAACTCTCCCCAAATCCCTGCAGTCTGTCGAGTAAACAGTTAAAGGCTCTTTGTTTTCAAAAGAGAGATTGATTCATCACATCAAATTTATTACCTAGAATCCTCATCCAAAAGTCCGGTAAATTAAAAATTGCTATTTCTCCCTTTTCCCTCCCAGCACCTCAGTCAAATTCATTACTAAATGCCAGTAAAACTGTAATACGCATTTTCATATTAAAACCACTGGAAACCACAAAGTTCCGACTTTTTCTTGTGCTCTTGTAAATTAAAATCAAATGTATTTAAAAGAATTGGCATAAATAGATCATTCCCAGGCTTGTGAATTTGTATCTCAAGTTTCAAATCTGAAAGAATTTTTAGAGCCAGATTGCGAATAAGGTTGGATAAAGTTATTTGGATCCAACAACAGCTACTTGAACCGGTGCCTGAAACTCCAACTGAACCTTTAGGGAAGTTAACAAAGTTTGGAGAGATAGGCTGAAAAGTATTTTTCACCACTGAATGCTTCTTAACTCCTTCTCTGGCTGGAGCAGAGTAGGAAATACCGTTGTTAATCTATTTC
>NC_137551.1:38787391-38797391 GCF_963082525.1 Nesoenas mayeri
AAGGATGCTGAGCGCTCCGGAACCCCCCGCTCTGAAACCCTGGCTCTGCCCTTCTCTCCCACATTCAAGGGCATTTGCATTCTCTGCCCCGATCTTACAGGAGTGTTTGCTTTTACTTATTTAGTTACTATAATTGTTATGAGTAGTGGGACTTCAAGAAGCCGCGCGCAGATTTTCACATTCATTTGCAACGGTGCAGCTTACTTGAATGAGCGTTTATGGGAGGTTAGGCAAAGAGGATTTGGCACTCTATTTTTAACATTCAAATAAAGCAAATCAATTACCATATCGCAAAAAAAAAAAAAAAAAAGGAGCTATTGGTTAGCGACATTTATGTAGATTTTGCTTAGCATGTAAAAGTGGCCTTTATTTTTCTAAGCGATATTTTCTGCTTAGAGTCAAATTCTTTTCAAGCAGCTTACAAAAATAAATACTTGTATTTTGCTAAGATCATAATGGCTCATTAGAAGAGGCTGAGTTTGGACCTAGACTAAAACCTAACACCACAGGGCTGAGCATGCTTACTTGAACCTATAATGTTGCTAGTTCTCGCTCTCTGGGGAAGGAGAGGACTAGGGGAGAGGATTCAGCCTTCTTAATTGTGAACCTCATTAGTGACGGTTGCTAGGCAAAACACACACCTACCTTCGGTGCATATGAAAGAGATAAACAATACGTCATAGACCATAATGACTCTGGTGCTCAGGGCGACCTTTAATTATTATATTTTCGTTCTCTTATACCTTAGTTATTAATGCAGAAAAACAAATTAGTTTCGTGTGTGTGGACTGCAATGCATTTGTAAATTGTTTTCCATTTTTTGGTGTCTAGATTGTATTTCCTTCTAATAATTTTTTGCTTGCCTCATTCATTTCTCTGTGTGCCCATTGGTAAATACTATTTGAAACGTAAAATGACAATGATTGCATTAGCAGCTTAGTATTCTGTTATTACTTTAATTAATTTTATTACTGTAAAAAGCCATGATCTTGTCAATATGTTAGTAACAACTCGCAAGAGGAGTCCCATGGAAACGGATAGGTGGAGTAGCTCTGGTTTTGAAATTCTCACTCTAAGAACTGAAGGTGTATTTGACCTCTATGCACTTAATTTTTGGTCGGCCCTTAAGTGGCCAGGCAGTTGGATCACACTATTATTGTAGGTTGTTTACAACTGAAAATATTCTATTCTATTCTATTCTATTCTATTCTATTCTATTCTATTCTATTCTATTCTATTCTATCCTATCCTATCCTATCCTATCCTATCCTATCCTATCCTATCCTATCCTACCCTATCCTACCCTATCCTATCCTATCCTGTCCTACCCTATCCTACCCTATCCTACCCTACCCTATTCTGTTCATTTTATTTACAAACAGGTTACCTGAGAGTCATTTTGTATCTTTACCATGGTGTATTTTACAGTACAAACCAAGTGCTATTTAAATCTAAATGATGATTTGGGGCTTTGTGGGAGAATAAGCACATGTGTGCACGTGTCCGAGCGCAGCTGCAATTGTGTGCGAGTGATTCGGAGGCTGATGGGCTCCAGAAAGATAGTATTTCACAATTCTGGATTTTCAGAGCCACTTTCCATTCTCCTCTTCATCTCAGCCTATCTTCTTGTAGCAGTTCAGGCAAGAAGTCAATCACATTGAGTCAGTCTGAAGAAAAACATTTTATGCTGTTTTTCTCATACAACCCCCCTCCTGCCGTAATCTGCAGTAAGGCCCCGCCACAGGAAATCGCCCTCACAGTAAATTCTTTACAGATTGGATCATGTTTTTACCATCCACTTAAACTTGCATACATAACCTGAGACTGTACCTCTGGAGCAAGGAATATGACAAGCCAAAATAAAATCAAGTCAAATTAAATAGCAAGAAAAAGCTGCAAGCAAAACAAGACTGAAAAAAAAAGGAAGAAAAAGATGAAAAATTGGTTGTGACTGCAAAACTGTAAGTATTAAATAAAGAAAGAAGTCAGAAGCAAATTCAGTAGCGACTGTATTCTGGTTGACAAGGGCTGAGAAATACTAATGGACTTTTTAATGGGTGGTTTGATGGATGAGAGAAGGAATTATGTAAAAGTAAATGTAGTCGTGTATCAACATAAAGTATGATGCAAAAACAAAAAAAAAAGCATCGCAAATAAAAAAAAAGACATGTAAATGTGTGCCTACCATTTTCCAGATAAGAAGGGGCCGTACCTTCTGAGGGGTCAAGGCGGCGAGCCCGCCTCCCGTGTTTGGAATTGTTGTGTACAAACATGTTGTCTGAGACAGCCAGCACGTGGCCATCCACATTGACTGTTGTTGATACAACAACCTGGAAGAGACAACAAAACCCAGCAGTTTTTAAAAACCCTACAGCTTCGCACACGCTCGCAATCAGATTTCTCTGAAGACAAAACACCACGGCGCGTTTCTTTTCGCTTTAAACGAAGTGAATGACAACTCTGAATACATCTTTGTTTATGTGCCTAACACTGGTGATTTTTAACCCACACTTGTTTCTCTTCAGAACCTGCTACACTAATTAGAGTTTAATCTCCTATTATGCTAACAAATGAATTCGATTCAGGGAAATATTCTTCTAGCCATTAGTTTCAGAAACACCCCTCTAGCCACTCATTTTAAAAGCTGCTGTTTTGATTGATCTGTTGATATATTGATTAGATAGTTTATCTAATTAAAATTTGTTCACTTGAGACTGTCTTCAAATGAAGGATTCCAAATAAAAAAAAGCTTAATAAATCAGGAAGCATCGTAACTCCCCATTTTTTCTTCAGTAAATGATCTCCAGGTCAGTTTTACAATTACATTTAATGTCTGATAATGAACTTTTTTGCATCTGAAAAGACGGACTTGAATATGAATAGTGAAAGTGTTTTCAATCCATGAAAAGTATCCCTTCTCAAGTTCATTTGGATGGTGATTGACCCTGGTATGTCAATGGAATTTCCTCCTTTATTTTTGAGTGAAAGGCTCCTATTCTTGTGTCCAGGTTCAGAGTCCGGCCATAGAAGAGATGATGGATAGGGCCTTCTTTGGCTTCCAGCTGCTTCTCAGTAGAAAAATGGAAAAGGAACATATGCAAAACGCACAACCTTCCCGATAAAAACACCTACACAATGGAGTTGTGAAACTCCTTCCAAAAACGATATCGCGTGAACACGAGCCAAAGAGGAAACCCTGAGATGCGGCTGGGTTTGTGTGGAACACGGCTTCACAGGTCCATCGCTATCACCTCAGACAGACATTTACATCTTATTTAGATACTCCAGCGTGGGCCCTCTGGTGTGGGTTCCAGATTTTCTAACCAAAGCAATCACTGCTTTGGTTACGTTAGTAGAGTCCTGAAAGTCAACGGCTTAGTTAGGCCTTATCAACCTAACCGGTGACGGCGGCAAAAGCTGGCACACATTTTGGCTTTCATCTTGCGTTTCTTTTACTTTCGGATAGAGCGAAAATGATTGCCAGGTTTCTCACACCAGCTCCCACATCCAAACTCTTAATGAACAAACCTAGAAGGGGAAGAACTAGCCTCCTTTCGCACAGAGCTGGTCCAAGGCATCAGAAGATCATTCCTCCCTGTTTCTATGCTTTGGATCACCTCCGATCCTGTTTCTTACTCACGGGCCATAATTCACTTTCAGCTATCACGGCACCTTTGCTGTGGATCCTGCCTCCTTCCAGACAACCACCTGCAGGACCCTTTCCGACAGCCCGAGGGCAGCGCCGCTTCCCAACTTCTCCTCCCAGACATGGACGCTTCCACTCTTGTCAACATGCAGGTCGGAGGGTGCTGAGGTTGTGCGCTCAGCTCGCCCCAGAGCAGCTGCCAGCCCGACGGGCTCGCTGCTTTCGCTTTTAACCAGATTCGCGGACTTTAAGAAATATTGCAAAACATGCAAGCTTGATTTCCAGCAAAGATTTCTGGGTTTGGTGCCTAGAACACGGTATATTAAAAAGACAGAGGAAGGTGTATATAAAAATGACAACTATTTTTGTTCTGTCATGTATATATAGGTCAGTCACCAAGGGAAAATACTGTAGTTCAGCAAAAGAAAGTAGACATGCTATGCTTTGTTATACCGGCTTATTCCTGCAGTGCACCTAAAGAAAGGTGCTGAGACAGTGAAACCAGTTAAAAACATTGTTCAAGATCTGACATACTGTTAAGTCCAGTTAAACCTTCTGAGAGGCAGGGAGATTAGCTAAAGAGACCCAGGAAAGTCTTTCTAGTGCCTACTGGCTCCATTGTCGACCACAAGATCACTCATGACTGATGCTTCATTTAGTCATCGGTGAGACAAAGAGGACATTTCCACTCATTCCAGGTTTGACCTTCTGTTCTGTTCAGATGGATCAATATCACCAATGCCACGTGAAGCTGAGATGCATGAAAAATGGAAGCTTGGCTCAATTGTTTTGAAGAAGTATTTTTTCCAGCTACAGATCTTTTCTGTTGGCTGGCACGGGGGTGCTGGCTTCACCGGTTGGTTGGCTGTGCATGAAAACAGATGTCACATGTTTTGCCATCAAATTGAACCACAAAGTTATTCCTCTCAAAAATGAGAAAGTTTCTAACATCTCAGTACTAGTTTATTATTAGTCTCAAGTATGAACCATTGTGAAATACTTTGAAAGAAGAAAAGATAGGTTTCCTAACAAGCATTTCAAATGACCCCAAATACGGAGGAAATCATTTGTCCATCACGCCAGCTGTCTCTCTGCAGTGCCATGATTCACCACAGGACATTGCAAAGGCTGTAAGGAGAAAGTGAAGCATTAAACATTTTCTAACACAAGTGGAACAAAAATATGTGGGTCGGGCCACTGCTGTTGGATTTACGAGTTGTGAATGTGAAAAAAAAGCCCAGTGTGAGATCCAGACTTCACTGCGCTCCATGGTCTTGTCTGTTAGTAAGGTTACGCTACTCAGTCTAGGTATGTAGAACCTCTGCAGGTCTGAGCACATGGCACACTACAACACCAGGTGTTAGTATGAAGGAAAACTATGGAAACACTTTCCGAGGACCCATTTTTTCGTTATTGATCCATTACAGTGAACTGCAGAACTCGGCGAGTCCCAACAACCACCATTGAAATCAGTGGGGGAAAAGTAAAATATCAACAGCACATATATTTTTTGAGGGCACACAGCATTGGAACTACACTAAGGAGAAGCACTGATACTGTTTGTTTTTCACTAAAAGGAAGTTCAAGATGAAGAAGTAGGTCTCTTATAGACCTTTTATTCTGTACCTGGAATCTTCGCATGTCTCGCGGGTTGCCTGCATTCTTCAAACAGTTCTGATTGCACTTGAGGAAAAACTTTAGAAAGAATCTATAAAAATACAAAATTGAAATCTATTAGATTCATCAAAATGTAAATCCAATTTTTTAAAAGTTTAATAAAATTTAATCATAAATAGTTATACCCAAAAGAATACTGGTAGTGAAATATTACTTTCCTATTAGTTAATGAACTTATTTTAAAGCATAAGATCTCTGTCGTAAACAGAACATTATTGCCAGGGAAAGGCAAATTTATATTTTTAATTTTTCAACAACTACAAATGTATTGACTCCAGGCCATATCCTTAGCTCGGTGTGGGAAAGTTGGTTTCAATGACTCATTGACTTCAAAGGCAACGACTTCCACCAGATGAGAATTCATCTCTATTTTTTTAATACGTTTTCTTTTTTTCACAACTTATATTAGCAGTAATGACCTCTACGTCGAAAAATTCCAAGGTAATGAATGATCAATCTTCTAAAAAACCACTTGGCTTTGCCTCTGGTTTGGAAACTCTCACTATTCAAAGGGACTCGATCCAGCTCCTGCTGACTCCGGGGAGATCCAGGCGGGATCTGCCCACCGGCAAGGCCCCGGTTCCCTCATTGTTTTTGAAAGGAAAGGAACACAGCAAATTAGGCCCTGTCTTATGACCTCTTCAACCTTTGCCAGCCTTTAACTGTGAGGAGTCACTCTACCCAGGGATGGAAATCCAGCTGATTTTGCTGAGCAGCAACCAGCAATTGTTTAGGACCGAGCCTTATCATCGAGGTGTCTCCTGATAACTGTTTTTGCAGCAACGCTGCGTCCCAGGAACACAGCGAGCACTTGTAGAGAGGGAAAGAGCTTGGAAAGGTGCAAACTCCTTTAATCCTGTCCTCCTGTACTTGCTGGGGCAGAGGCTGGTATGGGCTGTCTCCCCGCTCTGGGCTATGCAAGATGAGACCCTCACCATCCTGCCCTCAGGCAGGAGGACGTCCACAGCCTAACGCCTCCTCTGTTCTATATGTAGCTGTGTTTTTACATTTCATTATTAAAAAAATGTTCTCTAAGTCTGTTCTTTTGGTTAATGATTGACAGCTAATGGCAAGAAATGCTGAGGACTTTCTGCTCATCTGGAGTTTCTCAGATGCACCATCCCAGCAGCTTGTGCTGCCCAATTTCATGCATGTTGAACAGTGAGGTTAGTCCGAGCTTTTATAATACATTTAGAATATGAACAACTATTATTTATTCATGCCGATCTTTAAAAGTGACTGCGACTATTCTCTCCGTATACATCACACAGAAGTTTCCATGTGCCAACAGCGTTCCTGGCAGGAGCCAACCCAGATGCCTCTTCCCTTCTTCACAACCCAACACGGCCCAACCACGGCTGCACCATATCGGCTGGGAGCATTACAGAGGAATGTCCCACATCACACTCAGGTGCTTCTAATCACAGAATCACAGAATGGCTGTGGTTGGAAGGGACCTCTGGAGACCATCCAGTCCAACCCACCTGCTAGAGCAGGTTCACCAGAGCAGATCACACAGAATCGCATCCAGGTGGGTTTTGAATGTCTCCAGAGAAGGAGACTCCACACCATCTCCGGGCTGCCTGTTCTTGGCACCCCAAGAAATTTCTCCTCATGTTTAGATGGAAATGCTCTTCCTTTCCATTTGAACCCTGAACAGGACCCTAATATTAATATGGGATGCTAACGATGGAAGAGTGATCTCATATCAGAGAGGCGAGTAGGGAAATGACTAGTTGTACTGAAACTGTGCATAAATAAATCGATGCTGTCAGTTCAGCTGAATGCACTTCTCTTTAAAACTTCCTATCCCAAAAATCTGCAAAGGGGTCGAGCTGAAAGAGAGATGGATTTCTGCACTGGTTGGCTGATGGATCTCCTGGCTTGGATGCTCTCTTGGACTCAGCTTTTCTGTTGCAGGGATACTGTCAGTGACCCCATGAAACCACATCTTTGTTAGCGACACCCTCACTCCAACTTTATCTGCCTTGGGCTTTGGATTATTTTAAAAATACTTACGATCTCCAGATCAACTGAGTAGAGCCTAAATGTAATGGCATTTCTGTCACACCTCTGTTTCTCGCACACCTTCCACTGTGTGCACTGCGATGGTGTGCAAGGACCAGCTGATGCCCACGTCAGGATGGGACCACCAGGCGCTGGGGAGTCAGGAGTTACAGCTCCTTGGTGCCACAGCCGGGCTCAAGAGGAGTTTCATCTTATCTATTTTTTTCCTGATCTCAAATGGGTGTTGCGAGGCTTATTGAGCTAATGTTTGTAAATTGCTCTGAAATTCTCCAATGAATTGTGCACGAGGAATGCTAAGTATTGCTCCTCGTGGATTGTTTTAACGTGAAGCATTCCTGATGAATTGTTTCTATACAGACAGCTCAAATCCTGTCAAAAAAAAAGGGCCATTAAGAACCCTTTCACTAAACATCAACTGGAACTGTTGCTTGTTCAATTATTTCGTGAAAAAAGACCCGTGCTTGGTGGAACTGGACATCTTCAGGTTTACCAGGATGAACCTGAGCATTGGACTAAATACTGAAGCCACAAAGCAGGGGTGAACGCAAACAGCACTCATATGTCAGCTCCGCTGCATTCCTTGATACTGAGATATTCTATTTTCTTTTTTTAATCTGTGTTTTCCACGAGTTCAGGGAGCACAGGTGGCACCAATACAAGATTTCCAGAGGCAGATAACGTCACTTAAAAACCATGTTCCCAGGCAGGGTGGGCATTTCTCAAAGCTTGCCAGGAGACAACCGACTTAATTGTTCTCTCATCTGCCCAACAAGGACCATGGATGCTCTGAACCCATTGCTACCGTAGATGTGGGGCCGGGGGATTTCCCTGCGAACCCGGTGCTCCCAAGACAAGATCGCTGCAAACCAGCAAGAAGCTGGATCGGAGCTCACTTTGGTTGTGCCTCAATCTTTATTGCTACCAACAGAATAAGAAGGCAAGTCTTCCTAGATTTGACTCTCCCTGCTATATTTTGTATTACATGCACAAATTGTAGTCTTTTTAAATAAATACAGTCTTGGAGAACAGCCTTCCTAAACATACTCAGCTGCTCCTAAAATACTGATATGGAGAAAAATGCAGTCTTTGTGATGTTCCTTTGCGCTGATTTTTTTCTCACCGCTAGAAAGGGGACTGCTACCACCCTAATTAAAATGTATTGCCTACCACAAGACTTCACTATTTTAAGATAAAATTTACATCTTTTATTAACTCACCTCAGCTATACACTTAGCTCGTGGTGCCTCTCAACGCCCATCTGCCATCCGCGTACAGTAAGTCACTTGATATTCCACCCACCAATTTTTCCTAACAACCACTGTGCAATTAAACCCAACACGTTCTGTTGCGAGGTAAATTAGGCACACCTGCGGCCAGACTTCATTTGAACTGCATCAGAAAAGGACCTAACAAGGTGAGAGCGTACCACAAAGTTATAGGCCTGTCAAGCAATTAGGTTTTCACTTCTGGGACATCCGCACAGTGCAATTATGCTACACATTACAACCTGGCTAATCTTCTGAACAAATGTCATGTCTCGGAGAAGCGAGTAAAAGCAGTTCATCTGCAAATGTGTCTGCTCTTAAGCCTCCACCTTATGCACATAACAACCTAGGGGAGACTTTTTTGTGATATGAAAGATGGTTTTTTTTCCGTAGAAGATTTTTTAAACCCTGCAAGTGCCTTTTCATCCTTTTCACCTCTTCTTAACCTTTTTGAGAGGAGGTGTTGCAGCAAATAGACCAGAAAGACTTTTGTACTTGAATTTCAACGCTAAGCAAGAAAATACTTGGTATTACAAGCATAAGCAGCGGCTTTACTTTGGTCTGATTCAAATATCGTTTGACTAAAGGAATATTTGTGGTGGAAACCCACCTATTACATCCTAGAAACATCATTAGTAAAGTGTATTTCCACCCAAACAGGAGCATCAGTCATGCAAATAAACCTCAGTAGGAAGGAAATGTCTAATTCTTCTTATTTCAGATGCTGAGTGTGAGTGTCCTGGCCACAAGAGCCTAACCCAAAATCTGCCCCAACGATGGGTGAGATCTCTGGTGAGGAACTCAGCCAAAACCTGCAGTGACAAGCTGCCTCCACCCCTTTGTGAAACAGGATCTTCCCAATGTCCGACTCCAAGAGGACAGAGGACAGAAAACTGCATCCGCACTGCCAGCACCATTTTGTTTTACTCCAATAATACTGTTTCATTTTCATCTATGTTTCAGGTACATGGTTAGTCCATTAAATTAAGACTACAGATGAGATCTTGCTATACTACAAAATACATAATTGTTATGATATGACAAGCCTGTTCTACTTTCATGAGTAAAAAAGCTTGGATTTGGGTCATTATCTGCAGTTCTGAAGTTCTCTGGGAGAGAAGCGTCCGCAGGGGCACAGCGCTGTTACGGGCTGGATGCAGAAGAGAGCGGGAGAAGAGGAGACATTTGAAGTCAAATGGTAATTCTCATCCTTTACTCGATTACCCTTTAATTGGCTTTTTCCTAAGAAATATCTGACAACCGCTTTGCATATCTCTTTTCTAGAGCCTAGTAAACAAAGGATTTAATACTCTTGTTATGAAAGGAAAAATCTTTCCTCTGTCAGAAAATCTTTGGCTTTAGCACCAATAAACTCTTTATTACT
>NC_137551.1:38817391-38824891 GCF_963082525.1 Nesoenas mayeri
GGATATAAAAATATACTTCTCTCATCCTCCATCCAAACAGTGTCAGATGAAGTTAAAAGACATGGTAAATGTGCTAAAATCTGCTTATCTGAATTTTTTTCAGTATAACTGAGCAGTCATCACCTAAACTGTCAAGATGCGCTGTATATAGAAAAGTGTAGTGCTTTTTAAGCATATTTTCAGAAACTTAGGGGCTTGTACCGTAAGCCCTCAGCGGGCAAAAATCTTCTAAAAAGCATACATAAGTATTAGGCATTAGGACTATTACTTTAGGATCAGTTCTAGAATATTGACATTGAAATAAATCTACAGTAAAAATGTTATTTAAAGAGATCCACTTAAAAATTGAACTTAGGCTCTACCATTTTGCCCTGCACTTACTCCAATCTCTTTTTTTTTTTTGCTAATAAATGACATGTGTGGAAATAAGACAACAAATGGAAACAAATGGGTCAGCACTTCCCAATTAAGTAACCAGAAAACTAAATTTTAATACTGTTGTTTGGAAGCAACCGCACCAGCTGCAGAAGGACACAAAGAAATGAGTGTACAAAGCCCTGATTGCAATTTGGGGGCAGGACGGAGGAAGAGAGTAAAAATATGATTTAAAAATGAGTCATTGACCTTGGCTGGGAGATGAGACAGGCAGAGCCAAACGTGAAATTGCTCTACAGGAACAACCAGTACAACCAGTGCGACCTCCCAGGGACACCTTGGTACAGCTCTCCTGGTGGTCAGGATGCTGTGATCCCCTCCACCACCCCATGGTTTGCCAAGGCATTTTGGGATGTGCTGGCAAGTGGTCCAGATGGGTATATGGACATGGATCCAACCACCCAGCTCCTCTGGGTGCTGAGCTGCAACGAGGTCTGGTCCTCCGCTGTTCAAATCAATAGAATTTTTGCCTCTGATATCACTTACATGAGATCTAAACCAAAGAGCCAATTATTCAAATTGTCTATAGATGTAATGAGCACCTGACAAGATAAATAAAAACAACTCCACTGGTATCGATGGACTTGCATGTGCTTTCGCAAAAGGTCATTTTAGATCTTAATATTTTATAAGTTTATACTTTGATGTTGTAATTTTGCAGGGATATTTAAGTATTTTATTGCAACATCTGTGAAAAATACCTTGTGAAGCTTCTGTGAAAAGAACTTATTTCCCATACGTTCTGGCGAAAACGAAGCTCCGTTTACAGATAAGGTGAAACCTGAGTTCTAATAAGAGAGACATCTTTAATTATTCATTATTACACTTACTGGTATCTTACATTGCACTTAACGGCAAAGAAGAATCCTGTTCTGTGCTGGAGCCTCAGCAAAAGCCGTGTGTGCAAGCAGAGAGGTGCCAAAAAGCACTTTCTTGGCACGGCTGATGCACGGTGCCATTTTGGCACCGTTCGGCAACGTCCTTCTGCTTTGCCACATCTACCATGAGCACCGAGCATCGGTGACCGGCCTATGTGGCCTACAGCAAAAGAAAGGATGTTCTCAAAAGTTCTCTTCATGGTGCATATGGTGTTTTCTCGGTCTCAACCTCATGGTCTAATGCAAGGCCTGGTGGCTTGTGCCAGGACACACTGAAGGGCATGTGGAACGTACTGTGCAAAAGCAGCTTTGGTCACTGTCACTTGTCCTGATAAATACAGGTTAGTTTTGTTCTGCTATCTATTTGTTACAGCATGGACTAAAAACTAGGCAAGAGCAAAGATCTCCCGATGGTGCATATCTTAAATCCATTTTTAATTACTGTTTATCAAAACACCTATAAAACCTCTCATGACAGCAATTTTTGAGGTTTGTAAGTAAGCGCTTCAAGATTGTTCTCTTTGCAAAAGTCACCAGGTGGTGAGCAGCACATTTCGAGGTGGAGTTTGTAGACCGGGTTCTTTCCATGGGGATCTACAGGCAAGAAGCACAGAATCGGACCCCAGGAACAAGGGCCCATAATTCTCTCCGTTGCAACAACCCCAGCAGGTTGTTCTCCATCATGAAAGTCAATCAAGGCACATCTTTATGTGGAAACTTCTAGTCAGAACTGGGGACCATAGGCCTGTTGAGGTATGGAGGAGCGTGGTCGCTGCCAACTGCAGATGTTGCATTGTCAATGTTCTCTTGCCACCTGGCCTGGACTGATCTCAGCTTGAAGCTGCCTTCTTCTTTCCAAGTAACTTCTCCAGGATGCAAAAGTGAATGAGGTTCAACCTCAC
This sequence comes from Nesoenas mayeri, assembly GCF_963082525.1. Classification (NCBI taxonomy): domain Eukaryota; kingdom Metazoa; phylum Chordata; class Aves; order Columbiformes; family Columbidae; genus Nesoenas; species Nesoenas mayeri. The sequence continues at coordinate 38,819,607 of NC_137551.1, forward strand.
ACCCTTGTAGAGGAGCGTCCTCCCCACCCCTAAGATCTCCCACAGGTGGGGAGGTTCTCGTGGCACATTGTGGAGAAGACAACTGCGGTGGAAGTAGCTGAGCTCCACATCCATGGGAAAAGCGCAAGAGCTGCATATGTATCTCGGGGGAACATTTGGGCTATTGTCAGCAACTTCCATACATTTACTTAATTGCAATCTTGAATGAAATTGTCCGTCATAAAAGACGCCTCGAGAATTTTGATTTTAGCTGTCTATCTGCACGAGTTGCAATGTACGCTCACATCATTTGTCTTAATTTTATTTCACTATCACTAACTGTAGACACTACTTCAGAAATATTTTGAATTTAGTTTTAATTGTACAGCTTTCAACTCACTCAACATTTCTCTTTGTGTTGAAAGCATCACGGTGATTTATCCTCATTATTGTGTAAATAGGTTTCGGCAGTTCTCAGTAAATAAAACAAAGAGTGACAGGAGGAGAAGGGGGAATTTGCTTTCCTACCAATTAGAGTAGCCTTAGGCAGTACTTTTAAGAGGAGATAAATCCTGCAAATCACTAAAATGATCCTGTCACATGCACCAAATATTAAAATCACACAGCGGCGCACTTCATACAGTTTGCTTTGGTTTAATGAGTTGGGGTGGGCTTCGTCATGAGGTTTGCATCTCGCAGTTGGGGACTGTTGATTGACAGTGAAGATCATGCCCAACTGCAGCTTCCTAACCAGTAGGGCCAGATGGAAAATCACAATTCATGTTTAATATGCAGTTTTTCAGCTAAAGAAAATTCCCAAATTGTCTCCTCACCTCCTACCTGAAATTTTTTCCCCATAATAAATGCAAAATATGCTTCATATTAGCCAAGAGTGGTTTTTTCCCCCTTCCAGCAAGTTATTAAAAAAATCTTGTATAAATGATCCCTGTTAAGTGAACAACCTGTTAACTTCTTCAATTATGTAAGTTATCAAAATGGAAAGACAAGTTTACAAAACATCTGTTGTCACACTTCGACACTTTTAGAAGTGAAGTAGGTGGTGTGTCAGGGTAAAGACGGGATCAGAGAAGAAGAAGATACTTTAAAACTACTAAACAAATAAACAAACACTTTGTTCTGCTGAATTTTGTACTCCACACAGACCCCTGCTGGGGATGCCGGGGCTCCCTTTGGATTTGCCATTACAGCAGAGAACACAAATGGCGAGGTCTGCAAGGGCATCGTTAGCATCTTTAGCCACCATGCCAATATAGCGTCATATATGCAGTAAAGAGATGGTTGATAACAAGCTTTTAATGACAAACAAGACTTATTGCATGATGGTGTAGGAGCCCTTATAACTCTCGGCGTCGCAGTTACAGCTCAGAGTGTCCTATTTTCAATTATTATCTCCCCCTGCACTGTTCTCCTGCAGTCAAGTTTTACACTCTGACATTTATACTTAGTATATTGAGCAATGATTGTTACCTTGTTCCAGTACTTTTTTTTTTTGCACAATGCTTTATGAGAGTGAAACTAAATGTATGACAGGAACCCCGGTAACCTGAGACCCTGGGTCAGTAATGTATTAAAACAAAACAAGACACACATGGCTTTGGCACAGCAAGAAATCATGCAGGAAGGGGGATGGAGACAGGCTGAGATAAAGGCGGCCATACCTAACAGCTGCAATTATAGTCTTCGTTATGTGAGTCAATCCATTACTGCATATAGGCTTGACAAATTACCATAAACGCCAAGCCAGAACAACAACGAAGTAATTTAGCTGCGTACTGGACACTTGGAAAGTTGGTACGTCTGAATATCTCAGTGAGGAGTAATTAATTAATCAGTCTTGTTGTTGGTATAATGATTATGATCTTTTTTTAATTTAAAAAGTCCCTCCAACTAAACAACAGGCAAATTATGATTATAGTGGTTAGAGGATAAAATCATTGATTTGTAGTCTTATTCGAAATGGAACAGCACATCAATTTGTAAATGTCCCAAAATAAATACAAGTTTTTCATTACTACTTTCAATAACGCGTATCTGCAAATTAAAGACTTTACATTAAAGAAATGCTCACTGTCAGCTGCGCACAAGTTAACGAATGCTTGCACAATCTTCACACAGTATTGATTTATAAGTATTAAATTATATGGTTATATTTTATTACTTTCTCATATGTAGAATAGCTGTCCTACTCAGTGTACAGGATGGAGAATGATGATTAACATTACCTCACACGTTTTTTATATTCCCTGCAAAATATGTAGCGCCATGACTTCCACAGGGCACATCTTCCTAACCTTGTAATTTATTAAGTCAATGTCTAATCAACCTCCTTATAGACATTTCCCCCATCACATTTAAGCCTTTCAAAATTAACAGCGCTGCCCTTCTAGGAGGTGAAATTACTGCTGTATGACTGGTTTTCAGTCGGGGTGAAGTACAAAGAGATGGAAACCAGCTCTGCTGGGCTGGGAACCACTCTGACCACCCGGCTGTGATGGAACATGGGGGAGCCATCCCCCCTGGCATGGAGACCTCTGGGCTGGTCCCATCTGGACCAGCTCCAGCTGCAGGAGATCTGTGCATCAACAGCACCTGCTCTCCTACACTCCACTGAATATCCTTAAAGTCTTATTTAGAATCATTTTGGTTGGAAGAGCCCCTTAAGATCATTGAGTCCAACCATAACCCAACCCTGGCAGTACCCTGTGTCCGTGAGAATGTCATCTCTGCATCTGTTCAGCCCCTCCAGGGATGGTGACTCCAGCACTGCCCCGGGCAGCCCGTTCCAATGCCCCACAGCCCTTTGGGGAAGAGATTGTTCCTAATATCCAATCTGAATTTAGGTTATACTCCATATTTCCCAGGTTTTTCCAGTCACCCTGCACCATGGGGAGCGTTGGGTCGCTGAGCCCCCGCGCCGGGTCCCGCTGACGGCAGGCGCGGGGCGAGAAGTCAGCACTCGGCATCCCTGCGGTTAAACCCCGAGTGGCTGGTAAACAGCGACCAGACAAAGACGCGGCAGCGCTGAAAAACTGGTTGTGACTCGTCCAAGATGACACAGATATTATGTGACAGAAATAGACACAGAAATTGTATTTGAGACTTAATTCATTGGGTCAGCAGGACCCAACTGGGGGACTGATCTCTTCCTTCCTCTGCCTCAGACATTAAATATTACCCAACTTCAGTGACAAATGAACAGAAGAAAGTACAGGTGAGTCTTCTTCAATACACAATACTGATGCACTGAAAAATATGCATAGTGGGCACCAATGGTAGGAAGGCTCACAAACGGGAGAAGTCACCATGCAGTTAAAGACCTTATCAGGTCTCGTCTTCATAAAGGGGATAAAATTCAGGTTACAATAGACAAATGCCAAAAATGAAATGGTCAGATTTCAACTTTCCACCTCAGTGTTCTGTAACATATTTCTCTGCATTATTTCCTACTCTTCGAATTGGAAGATAGAAATGTTGTTACCTGGAACCATCTGGCCTTCTCTACAAAGCACCAGAAGAAAAAGAGCTTCAAAAGACCTCTAACCCATCTGGGAAATTAAACTGCAACAAAAAGCAGAACCCAAACTATCCCCATTCCCGTGCTTTGCTGTGCCCTTCCTTTATTAATTTAATAGCTCTACATTCAGCTGTTGTGCAGAGTTCAGGATTGGTTCCTACGCTGATTTCCACGATATGGTTTGCATAGTAGCTGAGTGTAAATGTAAAGTGATTGGGACGGAATGCTGCACGCTGGGCCGTGTGCTGGCCCGGCGCTCCCTCCAAGGATGCGAATTCGGGTGCCGCCGGGCTGCGATAGCTCAGCACTTCTCACATGACAACTTAGTCTAATTGAGTGGGACAAATTATCTTACAATGGACTCTGTGCAACAGCAGCAAGACTAAATCTATACTCCGGCTAACTCTGAACACATAATTTAGCCATAAGAGACTAGCAGCGTCAGTGGTTTCCACAACTAAGAAAACACAAAAGAAAATGAAGTCTCAGAAGAAATTCTGATTTCAGTTCCAGAAAGCAGAGTAACGTGTCCGTAGTATGTGAGCTCGGAGTTAGAAAAACATTGTTTTCCTTGCACAGCCTCTTGTCTTTCTGTCTCTTATTGCCTCTGACTCCCTGCGCCAGGATCCGCGCTCCCCACGGCGGGCGGTGGGGGGCGGGCAGAGGTTTATTGCCTGGCTCTCAGCAGGAAGGCTCTGGAAAGGCAGTCCCTGCCCTCCAGCCTCCAGCCCGCTACCTGCCGACCGGGAACAGCCACAAGGAAAAAACAAAGTCATGTTCTAGCATTTAAATTCGTCATTGGCTTTTCTTCCACTATGAATTATAAAACATCTAGTTTTGTTATTTGATGCTAATCCTATCGGTAGAGCTCCAGTTTCAGAGGATATCTAGCCTGATTTATTTAGTCCTCTCCACCTTTGACTATCACCATCCTTTTTAAGAGTCTTTTTGATGTTAAATAAAAACTTGAGAAGTTTAAATGAAGGACTTCAAAATACAAGTAGTGACTTTGCTGACTCAGAATCTTTAATAAAAGGAGATACCGGGCAATAACGAACAGTTGTCATTTCCTATCAGATATGGCACCTCTACAGCAGCTGGTTTTGTTATGTTTGTTGCATTTTGGGGGTTTTGGTTTTGGTTTTTATTTCTAGACAATCAGCTGTATCTGTGACACCACCTAGTGAGAACTCTACAGGAGAAGCTGACTTTCTGCAGGTGAAAGAGATAAATCTTCATCCATCCATCCATCTATCCATCCACAGGGCCACTCGGAGCTTTGGTATGTATAGCTCCTTATATCCTGACCACGTGTGTTACAGCAGGGCAAATCATTAAAAGAGGAAAAAATTACGACTGTTATCGCATGCATTGCTCACCCCATCATGGAGAGTCACTACACAAAACTCGAGTGCCCCCGCTGCCTTAACACAGATTTCCATTGGGAGGGCAACGAGCAGCAAGACTTCAAGAGGAGTCGCTTATTGTCACCTTGACATTGACACTTTATTTGTATATATCGAAACACCTTGAAAAATACATTCTTCTGCACACCCAGCATTGACCTAACGCCACGGCACTGACCACAGCGCAAATCCTTTCCCTGAAGCTGGCTTACCAAACCAAACCCACACCAAACCATCCATCTATCTCGTTTTATCTGTATTTTTTTGAGCCAGTCGTTCCTTGCCTTATTTTTCAGAATGAATGCTAATCCGTGACACGCATCGATCCGAAGTCATAGAGCCAGAACTATGCGCTTGTCCTGGCG